>NW_022631001.1:20595735-20800000 GCF_010015895.1 Lontra canadensis
AAAGAAAGAAAGAAAGAAAGAAAGAAAGAAAGAAAGAAAGAAAGAAAGAAAGGAAGAAAGAAAGAAAGAAAGAAAAAAAAGAAAAATCCTTTTTTTAACAAGTGCAGAAAACAAACAAAAAAGATACTGGTTGCATTGTAACTCATGCAACATCCTTTTTTTTAAGAAAAGAAAAACACAAATTTGGCCTTCACACATTTTTTGCAAAGAACAGAAGGTATTTTTTTTTCTGTAGTGTGATCACAATGAAAACTTTATTGTCTTTTGTTCCCTTTCTCCTTGAGGATTTTTGCCTGTTGTTGGGGTACATTTCTCCTGTCTGAGACACACTTCCTGAGGTGTGTCCTTATCTGTCCCTAAGTACCCGGTGTGATGTGAGACACATGTGTCTGTGCTAATTTGTCTCATGTGCAACCCTTGACTGTGGGGGTCGGGCAGGAGTGAGGGGTGCAGAGAGTCCCGGGCTAGTACCAAACTTCCGAGGGGGCCTGGAAGGAGGGTCTGCGGGACCTGAGGATTTGGGGCTCAGCTTCCACAGACAAGTGGTGGCTTTTTACTCATCATGTTCTGTGCCTCTGGAGGACCACAGATGTCTTCATCTTGCTCTGGGGAATTTTGTGATATCATTTAGCACCTTTTTCAAGCTACCCCCAACTCCTGCCCAAGCTTTATATTTTGATGCTAAATGGAACCCCGAACCCTTTTTGCAAATCCCATGTAGTTGTTGGTGCCAGCCCCATGCTGGGATAGAGAAAGCATCCCCCAGGTCCCTTCCCCCAGTCTGGTGACATAACATCCTGGGGCAAAGAGGCTCATCTTCCCCAGGAGGGAGAGGCACCCAGGATGTCTGTGGTTGGTCAGTCTTCCCATGATGTTCCTTATTCTTCATCTCTTCCTCTCTCCCAAAGTCAGATGTGAGAACCAGCACTGCCCGGCAAGCCCTCCACATGGGCCCAAGGTCCAGGGAGGGGCAGGCCACCTGCAGCAGAAAGACAGCAGTGGCGGCAAAGGTACCAGCCTGCCTTCCTGGGTGAAACTTTCTCCCCATGACTTTGGGTATCTTCCCTCCACTGCTCAGCTCCACCACTGAGAAGCAGGAGTGTGGAGAGAGGTGCTTGGTGGCCTTTGATTCTGGAAAGAGACTTAAGAAAAAGTCAGCCAAAGAGAGGAAGGCATAAGCCAAGCGTCTTCTAACCAGCTCCTGAAGGCTTCTCTGCCTCCCATACATGGGCCAGTAACACAGCGGGGATGCAGCAGCTTAGGCCTTCAGGAAATTCCTTTTGTGAAGTTCTTCTAAAACCGCTTCCCCTCTAGAGGAGTCCGTCCGGGGTTTTAAAGAGAGCCTGAGGAGAAAGAAGGAAAGAGCTAATCTGGTGTGGCCTGGCAGTGTCATCCAGCGCCTGCTGCCCCCCACCCCCCATGTTGCCCCAGTATGGGCGCCAGTTCCTGAGGCTGATGCGCCCACAGATCAGGGAAGCCAGGCTGTAGTTGTCCCTGTGAAGACCTAGGCCTGAGGTTATTGGAAAGGGGAGTGGGCATAGCCCACCCCGGGAGGGCCTGCCCAGGGAGAGGCAGCAGCCAACAGGCCAGGGAAACATTGAGGGGAGGCGAGAGTAACAGCAAGAGCTAGGAGCTCCTTCTCCTGGTTCATCTGCCTAATTACGATCATCATTACCACTCACAGGAGGTTCTGGGAGACCAGGAGGGGAAGCCAAATGCTTCCTTTTGAGCTGGGCTTCTTAGAAAATGGGACTTTTATGGATTACATTTACATTAAGAGTGGAAAATGAATTCTGAGTCTGAGCTATCCCCTGTGGAAACCTTGTTGGACTGATAAGCTCATGGCACCTTTATAGCCTTACAGAGTCTTCAGAACATTACACGAGCTAATGAAACCAAGAAGGTCTTTACTGCGTGAGAATCAGAGCAGCGTGTAGCCTGGTTTCTGCCTGGCAGAGGGAGGCATCCACAGCTTCTTGGGAGAGGAGGTTTCGCCTTACGTCATCCCACCGGGATGAGAGGATACGTTTCGCTAAGTGCTCTTCCTGTTTCCAAAAAAGTCACACTCCTGCGACCTTGCACCTTGGCCTATTTGTCCACTGGGTCCAGAGCTCCGCTGGGTCAGATGCAGTGCTCCTGGGGCCCCCTGCACGTGGTCCCTGGGAGCTGGTAGTGGGCTCCCATCTCGCACAATTGTTCTTGGATGGGATGGACAGCAGTTTGGCCTGAAGAACACATGTGTTTTTTAATCCAAAATAGACTTATGCCTCTCAAAGCATACTCTTGATATAAGGAGTCCTTACGGGAAGCTCTCCTGCCCTGTAGCCTAGCTGATCACTTCTATCTTGGCTGCCTAACACTAGTCAAGACCTGGGGACATCTACTTGGAGGTCAGAGACAACATGAGAGCCCAGGGAATGACTCATCTCCCTGCACCTTCCCAGCCCTCTGAGCCTCCACCATCACCCCCTCCCACCAAAGTAGCAGTATGGACTTCAAAAGATCAAAAACACAGAATTCCTGTGTGTTCCTTTTGTTTCAACAAATAATGTTTTCCCTGTCCTGGGCTACACCCCACCGAGGAGGCCCAGTGTCCATGCGGGGAGAAGTTGAGGCATTCCCAAACTTTAGAGAAAAGATGTCAGGTGTGGAGTATACGGCTTTCTGTGCCACCGGTCTGCATGGGCACTACTGCTCCTGGAGATGGTGCTTCCGGCCTTGGCCTGAGTTGGCTTCCATTCCGGCCAGCAGGAGACTCAGTGCCTCCCTTCTCAGTCTGTCCTCTACCGAGACCAGCAGTCCCAATCTCACAGCAAGAGTGAATCTGAAGGCATAAGCCAGAATTCCCCGTGCCCACTGAGTGGCCTCCAAGCATCAAATCCTATCCTTGATGACACCTGCCCTTTTGGCACCAAGCAGCCCTGACATGTCCATTTCTTGGAGCAACCAGCCTTCCCTCACTGGCCCAAGCTCATGATCCTGCAGGATATCTGCTTCTATGCCCTAGAAAAGGGTTAATTTTGGAAGAGTTCCTGCCTTCTTCCCTGCCTTCCACAGCTCCCATCGACCCCTAAACCTCAGCCCATCTGCCATCATTTTAAACAGGACTTCAATGATCCCCCAACCTGGTTTTTTGTAGGATGAGATTTCCTTTTTCTAACCCATCCTCCAGACAGACAGCATTGAAGGGCAGAGCTCTGACAGGGGGAGGAAGGGGAAGAAACTCTTGTGGTAAATGACTGCCTTGTTAGCCCCCTGATGCTTGTCTCTCAGAACTGTTGGCTGAGAATTGACCCAAGGAACAGTCCAGCGCCTGATGTCTACCTAGCGATGGAGAAATGTGAAACAATCCCTGGGAAGGTGACCAGAAGTTGGGAATGGTTTAAATAATCAGGATGGGATAGGGGAATCAGAACCAGAAGGGGACGGCGAGGCAAGGAGGAGGATTAACCCTGGGCAGTGTTTTTATAGACATATAACAAGGAAGCACATTCGCTTAAAAAATTATAAAGGACCTTTTCAGCTGTGACCTTTAAGTACCACCTTTATAGGGGGCAGCTTCCATTAGGCTCTCGAGGGGAAATCTTAGAATGCAGTTTCACATCTGCAGCCTTGTGGTTCTGCTTGCCACATGGTGAGGGCTGGGAAGCTGAGCCTGGTGCCCAGAAAGAAGGTGCTCGCCAGGACTCTGCAGGATCCCGGGCTTTGGGGTTTGATCTCCTGGTGCTCCAAGTCAGATCTCTTCTCCATTCCTCATAGCAGCCACTAAGCCCAGGCTCTAGCTTCTGGTCCTGAGCTGGGGCCTGCCTCCGGAGAGGTCCCAGAAAGAACCCAGTCTCTTCATTCTGTTGGGATCCTTGTTAGGACTCAAAGCCTTCCGTTTGAGGCTCATAATTCCCAGCTAGGTTTATACACTTCTCCATGTTTTATTGGAAGGGAGGGGATTAAAAGAAAGAACTCTGTTGTTCAAGGCCCTTTCATTTAACCTTCAAAAAAAAAAAAAAAAAAACAGCAAACTCATTTTAAAGACTCATTGCTCAGGTGACAGAAACTTTATCCTTTCTAACCTTTACATTCTCCAAAACCAGCCCTGTGTACTTGACCGCCCCAGACACCGGCGAGCTCTTCGGTTTCATCACAAATGTGGAAGAGCAGAGTGCGGGGGGCGGGGGGAGGCATGGGTGGGGCTCATGTTGGGTTTCTTACCCCCTCTAGAATGCCAAAGGCATGACACTGGGTTACTTCTTAGTCCCCAAGAACATGGGGTTGATTCTGAGGGCAAATCGCCAGTGGAGAACCAACCCTCAGGCAGGCTCAGTGTCCCGGCAGAAGCTGAGTCACAGACGTGTGGTGGTGCCCGGCAGCCCCCGACTTACCCGACACCAGAGTCCCACTTTTCTAAACCTGCCTGTTCTCGAACACTTCTGAACCCGCAGCTTTGGCAAAAGGACTCTCCCAAGCTGCCTTTGGACGACCAACACTGGAGACTCTGGCCTTACCATGTGGAAATAGTTTTCCTGAAGTCTGGAACTAATTTTGAGAAGTTTTTTTCTCAACACTTTTGTGTTTCTAACACTGTATTCTTGACTGTGTAAATACCGACAAGGCTGTAAATAAATGCAGATGTAGATACCTTCTAGAAAAAAAAAAAAGGCATAAAAACAAAACCAGAAGTGATCCCGTGTAGCCTTCGTTGACAAATAAAAGAATATTTTGTGTTTAAGGTGTTGGGTGGCCTTTGTTTGGAGAGTAAGGACTGCCCGTGCCAGTGCTCTGAGTTACACTTCTGGATTGCTGCTGTTCTCAGGGTGACCCACAAGACTCGGGTCCGTGGCCCCAGAGGTCCTCATAAGCCATCTAGGTGACATCTGGAGAGGCATTGCCAGAGGCCACAAAGACCCTGGGGCTTAGCCTCACGAAAGTCCAGGCACCCCTGACATCAGCTGTGTCCACCACTCCTCCAGGCCATGCCCTTCCCCAGTTGATGTCCTCACTGGTCAGGGACGGGCTCCAAGGGGCAGGACAGCCCAACACCACCCTGAAAATAGAGCCACTGGGCACAGAGCTGTCCCCCAGGCCGCTGGTTGTACGTTTGAAAATAAATGAATGCATAGTCATCATGGAAATTATTATAACCACATAATACAACTTGGAAAAAAGGACAAAACTTTGAGCATTTTCTTTCTTTCCTTTGTGTTTTCTTAATGTAGCTTTAAAAATAACTAAGGTAGTTATAATCACAGCATACAGGTAATTTCTCACCTTGCTTTTCTCACTTAACCTCACATTTAACCTCTCAGCTCTAGAAGTCAGGGATGACAGCTGGTCACTTCAGAAAGTACATTTGCTAAGCCCAGCTCCCAGTGTGAATGGCAAACCTCATGAAAATTCAAGTCATTGGGCAGAGGCATAAGAGCAAAAGGCCTCCCTGCCCTCCTGTTAGCCTCAGCCCTGGCCCTCTGGGAAGCTTCAGGCCCCTACCTTCCCCCCAAGGCAACCTGTGGCTCCCCAAGACTGCTGCCCAGACCATCATCCTGCTGTGGAACCAGGAGGCATCTGCTGTGGTAGGAAAAAACCCTACTCTGCTTTTCAGGTCAAGCCAAATTGGGTACAGAACCTGGCTCCAGCACTAAGAGACCTCAGCAAGTCTTCTAACCCCTCTAAGCCTTGGTTTTCCTCTTTAGTGACGGTATGATGATGCATACAACTCAGAGGACAGGGTATTCCGTGCCCCATGATACTCCAAGCACAACAGGCTTTCTCCCAGTAAGTGTTCCACCCCACGCCCCATCCCCAGCCCACCACGCCCACCTTCCTTCCAAAGTCCGGCACTCATCTCCCTACACAGGTGCTTCTCAACCTTTGGCCTGCATCAGATTGACCTGTAGGGCTTAATGAAAAAGACTGCTGGGGAGGGGGATGGGGGGATGGGTGAGCCTGGTGGTGGGTATTAAGGAGGGCACATATTGCATGGAGCACTGGGTGTGGTGCATAAACAATGAATCTTGGAACACTGAAAAAATAAAATTTAGGAAAAAAAAAAAAGACTGCTGGGGGGTGGACACCTAGGGGGCTCAGTCGGTTAAGAGTCTGCTCGGGTCATGAACCTAGGGTCCTGAGATTGAGCCCTGCATTGGGATCCCTGCTCAGTGGGGAGCCTGCTTCTCCCTCTCTCTACATTCTCTTTCTCTCTCCCTCTCAAGTAAATAAATAATTTTTTTTTTTTTTAGAAAGACTGCTGGGTTCCCCTCCCCGAGAATTTCTGAATCAGTGGGTCTGAGATGGGGCCCATTAATTTGTATTTCTAACATGTTCCCAAGAGACACTGATACCACTTCCTGCTTGGAGAATCACTGCTGACTACACTATACTGTGGACCCAGTAAGCTACTTAGCATGGCACTTCAGATGCGCTGAGTGTGTGAAACCTCCGACGGTGGCCAGACTGTAGAGCAGGGGTAACACACACACACACACACACACACACAGCCCGTCTCTCCCTGTGTCAGCTGCACCAGAACCCCCCACCCCCAGCCAAATGTACCACGGACTTTCACACCTGAGGGCCTTCAAGCCCAGCTGAACTGTGCTCCTGACGGCCTCTTGCTATGCATTCCCCTCTCGGAAGGCACTCACTGAGCACCTGCCGTGGGCCAGGCACTTCTCAGACTCTTATCAGCCTCGCGTGTGGGCCCCTCGAGCCGCATGGAGGCCGAGGCTATCTAATGCTCTGTGTGTCTCCAATGCCCAAAGCAGGTGCTCAGCGAGGGGTCACCGTCCGTTCAGCTTTCTCTTTGCCTTAGGGACTCCCTCTCTCTGCTGTATTTGAGAAAGAGTAGGGGCCTCCTTCTGAAAGGAGGCTCCCCTCCAAACTGAGTGCTGCTCCTCCCTCCACTGCCCCTGCCCCGCCCGCAGATTTGTGGCAGCTGCCTCCAAAGGAGAGAGCAGAGCGGGTCCTCTCGCCAGCGCCCCGCCCCCGCTCTCTGTATCCCGCCGGCAAGGTGCTGACAGAGATTCGCCCTTTTCAGGATCCGCCAGAGACCATGGAGAAAGCCACAATCTATGCAGAGAAAGACTTTAAAAGTGAGTAGTCCTAGGGGTGCCCGGGTGGCTCAATTGGTTAAGCATCTGATTCTTGATTTTGTCTCAGGTCATGATCTCAGGGTCATGATCTCAGAGTCCTGATCTCAGAGACCTGAGATTGAACCCTGAGGCCTGGGTCTGCTGAAGACTCTCTCTTTCCCTCTCCTTCAGCCCCCCCCCCCCAAAAGAAGAGTGAGTACTAATATGCCTTGTCCCAAATCCAGGGGAGAAGCGTCTAAGAGTCAAACCTCTTACAAAGGCTTTCCATTTGGTGTCATCCCACCCTGACCTCGTTCCCAGTCCTCACACTGGCATCCCTGCGGGTGTATCTCCCTCCATATCCACACTGGAGATCTCTCTCCACGCCTTGGGAAGCTCCATCCCTACTGGAGAGCTCCCACCCCCACCCCTGAAACCCCCGTCATTTATTTCTCAAGTCTGGAATAATCCCAGAGTGGGCTCCAACCACCATCCCCAGGCCAGTCCCCTTTCAGCATACCAGGGGCAGTAAGAGTTGCACATACCTTATTTATCCTTTAAGATTTATCCAAAGCATATTTGTGGAGACACACCTTGCAAAGATAGGTATCAGTTCTTAGAGCTGTAGAATTATAAACCCTTTGGGAAGAATAGAAGCACTTTCCTACCTGCACGTGCACTCCTGCCCGGTGGACGTCGGTACGTGACATTGTATGCAGAGCAGACAGGCCTTCACTTTGTCATCCCCCCCTCACCTTCAAAACATGCCCACTCCACTCCGCCAGGACTAAATGCTTAGGGTAAAAATCTCTCCCCCGGTCGGTGAGATGGGAACAGAGGGCATGGAGTCCTTCTTCCAGATATGGATATTCTATCACTGGGTGGGTGGATGGATGGCTGGAAAGATAATGGATGACTAAAAGAATGAATGCTAGAGCCAGGGCTTTGAGGAGGCCGAGAAGAGCAATTGCAATTTATCAGCAAATGTTCGATGAGCACTCCATGTCTGTTAGACACGACCCCGAGGAGCCTTAAAGGGACCTTCAATGTAAAGCAAGATCTTTTGCTTACAAACATTACCACCCAATCAGGAGGTCTAGAAGGGTCTGGAAAACAGCATATGCTCTCTGTCACTGCTCCAGAAGCCTCAGCCTCCAGACTCGCTAGAACTCAGAAGTCTGGCGAAGGAAAAGAAACCTTCCAGGTTTTGCCCTGGGGGAGGTGGCCAGAGGCCCAAAAGCTTGCGTTTCATCTAAGAGATAGGGAGTTGCCAGGTTTATAGCAGAAGCATGGCAAGGCAGCCAGGGGGTCCCGGCACTACTGTGTGTAGGGCCCCTGGGAGCAGAATCCTATCAATATCCAAGGGTCATGTTCAGACCCTGAGGGCAGGGCGCTGGGTCTAGGCAGGTGTGCTGGGCAGGAGCCCTAGCTAGGATCCACACTTCACTAACATACATTTGGTTTTAGGAGGAACAAAGCTCTGGGCCTTAAGCTCACCCTCTGACCATAGCCATGATTCTGTGACAGCAGGGCTGCCCACACCGCCCACCTCCTGCCGTGTCTAAGGCTCCTGATGGGCTCCTTGCCTGATTCAGCCTGTGATTTCCACTAGAAACTTAGAGACTCCAGCTATCTTGAGAGGATGGAGGGGACCGAGCCAAGCGCTAAGAAAGTGGTTCCAGCAAAAACCCCTTTCGACAGTCCCAAAGAAGGGAGCTCAGGGTAGGCTGGGTGGAGAAAGGAAGGAATCTGAGTAAATTTCCTGAAAGAGATGCATTCGGTGAGAAAGGATTAGGAGGGAGTGGAAGACATTCCTGGTGGGGGAAAGGGGTGCTGTTCACGTGGGCTGAGGGGCCTCCAAGCCCCGCTCCTCTGAACCTCGTCCTCAGGAGTGTAAAGCCAAAAGTTCCCAGGGGATCTGACCGTGCCTGTCTCAACTTTTTTCACACAGCAAAACACACAGTGGTTGATGGTACCTGCAGGACCCACTCCCATGGGTGTATCCAGATTTGGTAAAACAAAGGTGAGTTTATGTGCCAACCCCAGCAAGTAAGAATTCTTTCCCCACTCAAAAACATATCAGAATGCAAATGAGGGAGAGAGATCATATTACAGGGATAATTTTGGATGCTCTCTATAGCAAAAGGCATTATTTTGCAAAGCTGTGCTTCATTATTCATAATAACTTACTTCTGACACATGGCATCGCTCTTTGTAGTAACCTGAAGACTAGGAACAACCATACCTCCTCTTCCTTCTTTTCTTTCTCAGATGGGGGAGTTCCCCATAAACAGATCCTGAACAAAGATTTGTCTGAAAGTAAGTTATTGGGAAGTGGTCCCAGGAAAAACAGGTAGACAAATGAAGATGGGGGCAAGGAAAGTCTATCAAGGGTATGAGACAAGCAAAGTCCCAGGACAGTTACTATGGCTCAGTCCAGTGGAGAACTTGGGGAAGCAAGCTAAGTCATGCCTGGGAGCTGTCTCCAGGGGGTCAAGGGCAGGAATACTGACACCTCTGTCCCTGTCAGTAATGGGTCAAGGGCTGCCCCTGAGGATGTCATTTCCCATCACTTCTGGCTCTCCCGTACTCATGCGCTCAGCAAATGGGGCTCTGGCCGCCTGAGGACAGCCTGCCTATGCAGAGTCACAGGTGTTGGCTTTTGGGAATGAAAGCACACAGCTTTCATTCATTTCAATCTGAGGAGGTTAGTGGAGTCTCAAAGCACCTGCTGTGGTCTCATTTCCTGCCTCATAGTGGGCACCTAGTAAATGCTGCTTGGCTCTTGGCTAGCGACAGATGCATCCAAGGGAACAGGACACAGTAATCACCTGCATTAAGCAAACAGAGGACAAGATCCCACCTGTTGTGCTTACCACTGTATCCTTGGCGCCCGGCACAGAACACATTCAGATGTCTTTATTGGGTAAATGAAGAATGAATCTCCGCCCCCCTCCCACGGTAATTCTTGATCTAAGTTTCTGTAGGGTCTCCCTAGTTCTCTCATTCATAGCTTGCCTGACTAAGGGGCACTCAGGGAGAGCTCCCTGGGATCTCACCACATGGTGACCTCCCCAATGGGCAAGTACCGACAGCTGTCAGGCCCAACATCTGCTGCCCCTGTTCTCTCCAGCTCAGCAGTTTCTGAGGACATACAGTGAGTCTCAGTGGGTAGAGTTCCGTGACATGTGGTAGATGTGGGCTCTGGACGCTGTACTATCTGCATGAAATCTCATTTGAACCTACAGCAATATTCCTGGTAGATGTTATTATCTTCCAGTTTGCATACAAGGCCTGGAGAGGTTTATGATTTGCGCTATTAAGCAATAGAGTCAGAATTTAAATCCAGATTTGCTTAACTCCAAATTCGAGGCTGTTTCTCTTATATCTTAAAGCTGGCAAGTAGGGAAATGTCTGATGTGAAGGGTTTTGTACACGGAAAGGTCTGCCGATGGACGTTTACCTTGCAAACAGCCAGGAGGTCACCGGATGACCATGCGACAGACACGAGGCATTCCTGAGACTTGGCTCCACTCCAGACTTGGGGCTGCCTTCGTGGGTGTACAGCCTGTGTAGTCTCACAGGCACCTGTAGCCAGAAGGGTTCTGCTCTTGGTTTACTCTCCTGCTGTCTGTGTCTTGAATTTCATCAGTTTTTGAATAAGGGGTGTTATATTTTCTTGTGGTACTCGAGTGTGCAATTCATATAGTCAGTCCCCCCCCGCCATGCTGCTTACCCGGCATGAACAAACTTAGCTTGCTAGGACATTCTCAGGGCCCTGGACCTCCAAAGGGATTTGTAGGCAAGAAAACATTTCGAGGGGGCAAGAGGGACTAATTAGAACCAGCCCCATGGCTTCCCACCACTATCCACCCCCAGCCAGGAAATCCCTCTCAATGGTAAACCTCTCAATCCACTGAAGTGGCAAAGACCTGGGAAAGAAGGAGGTGTGGGGACAGTGGGGCACAAAGAAGCTACTAGCCTGATCAAGGGAGTCTTCCAGTGGGGAGACAACACCCTGAGAAAGGAATGAAGAGGGGTATAGAGGGTGGAGGGCATGCTGAGGGAAAGGCACCAAAGTGTCCTGGGGGTAGCTGGGCAGATCTCCTGGGCCAGGCAGAGAAGGGACCTCAGCAATCAGGACTGGACTTGTGGGCAGGGGCTGGACAACCAGACAGCCTTGACTTTGCCTCCTTGTCCCCAGTTTTCTTGTGTATCTTCTCCTGGGCCTGTCCCCCTACCACCCTGAATCTTGCCAGGGTGGCTGAAATTTATTGAGATGGCGGGGGCGGGGGTCAGGGTAGGGGTGGGGGTAATCTTCTCCAGATAGACGGTTATCAGCTCTTCTACTCTATTGTACAGGGCAGGTGGTGAGTTTACAGCTAATTAACGATTTCTTCGAATGGATGACACCACCTAGTGGTCACCTGTCACACACACTTTGCCGTTTCATCAGACTGATAGGCAGAAAAAATTGGAGAGATTATATAGGACCATAATAATCCCCCGTCCTCCCCCTGTACTTTCTGTAGCTCAGATGACCTTCATCTTGACCCGCACAGCAGCCCCAAAGTTGAACAATGACTGTTGGAAGATGCTCCTGAAAGCAACACACACGCACGCGTGCCAGGACAGGGACAGAGGAGGAAGAGCAGCTCTGGAGGTCCCTTCCTCAGCACCTTCTGATCCTTGGACTACTAGGACAGGGCCCTTGAATCTCTGATATGCTGTCACAACACCATGTGGACAAGAGCAGAGGCTGAGCCCGTGGTTGGACGAGGTGGTCAAACAGCACTTGTTGGGCCCTGGGTGGTTCAGTCAGTTGAGCATCTGACTCTTGATTTCGGCTCAGGTCACGTTCTCAGGGTTGTGAGGTCGAGCCCCATGTCAGGCTTCACGCTGGGCATGGAGCCTGCTTAAGGTTCTCTCTCTCTCCCTCTCCTCCTACCCCTCCCTCTACCTCTCTCAATCTCAAAAAAAAAAAAAAAAAACACTCATGGGGCTTGGAAACTTACCTTAGGCCTCATCAAACATGCAGTAACAATAATATCAATTAAAAGAATCAGGAGAAGAGAGCTAGAGGGGAGGATGATGTTTCTTGAGAGCCGTTCCCCTTTAGGTATCTTCCTTGAATGCATTTTTGCAAACACTTTACATCTGTCTCAGAGTAAGGCAAGGTTCAGATGGCAGTTAATTTGAACTGGGTGCCTACAAAGTGCCAGGCACTTTTCTGAGCACTTTAAGTGCACTGCTCATGTAGCCCCCACCACAGTACGATAAGAGAGATCATTGTAATCCTCATTTTGCAGGCAGGGACACTGAGTCACCTGCCAAAGGATGTACAGCCAGTAAGTAGAAGAACTGGGATTTGAAGACCAGCCATCCAGTCCCAGGGCCTACACTATTAAAGCACTACTCAGGGGATGCCTGGGTGGTTCAGTTGGTTAAGCGGCTGCCTTTGGCTCAGGTCATGATCCCGGCGTCCTGGGATCAAGTCCCACATCGGGCTCCTTGCTCAGGAGGGAGCCTGCTTCTCTCTCTGCCTCTGCCTGCCATTCTGTCTCCTGTGCTCACTCTCTCTCTCTCTGACAAATAAATAAAATCTTAAAAAAAAAAAAATCACTACTCAGGCTCCCTCCTAGGCTGAGAGACAAAAGGGAAGTGCATATATCCTGTCCTGGAGACTGCTGGGGAAGGAGGGTATGTGAGTGAATGTCCATAGTGTAGTTACTTATTGACTCGACACACTTTTCCTGAAGGACATCTGACGCCAGGCTTGTGTGGGTATGTAGGTTAAATGACCCCCATTCCGAGGGGGAAGAGAAGCCGAACCAGGCTGGACCTGCACACACGTGGTTTGGGATGGAGCAGGAGGCACTGGGACGAGAAGCAGGGCCGAGTCCCAGCTAGCCAGGCAGTGCTAGAACCCCGGTGTAACTGGGTCTAAGGAATATCAGCCAAGCAAATCATGAATCTTCAGCAAACAGCTGCTAGAATCCTAATTATATCTAAGAAGCTACACTGATTCTCTCCCTTGAGCTTTAGGCCAACTACCCAGGAAAAGAAGGGGAACACTGGAGGTGAGGCAACATTCCCTTCTTTTTTTTTTTTTTTTAAGATATTAGCATGAGTTCTTTTTTTTTTTTTTTTTTCAGTGTTCCAAGATTCATTGTCTGTGCACCCAGTGCTCCATGCAATATGGGCCCTCCTTAATACCCACCACCAGGCTCGCCCAACCCCATACCTCCCTCCCCTCCAAAACCCTCAGTTCCTCAGGGTCCACGGTCTCTCATGCTTTGTCTCCCCCTCTGATTTCTCCCAACTCACTTCTCCTTTCCATCTCCCAATGTCCTCCATGTTTTATTATGCTCCTCAAGTAAGTGAAACCATATGATAACTGACTCTCTCTGCTTGATTTATTTCACTCAGCATAATCTCTTCCAGTCCCGTCCATGCCTGTATCAGAAAGGATAAATACCCAACTTTTGTATCAACAAGATTCCCCTTCTTAAAGCAAAGTAAGACTAGCTCCTTCAGCGGGCCATGTTCCAGATAGATGGGCCTGAACTGCCATCTACTGGCTAACTGTATGCCCTGCACTAGGGGATGGCCAGGGTCCCACCTTCCTGCCCAGATGCAGAGGGAAAGGGGCTGAAGGTAGCTGAATCTTTCACCCTTAAGAAGTCGGGGGGGGGGGGGATTGTCATCTCCTGTGTTTTATAAAGAAAGAGAAGACTGAGACTCTGAGAAGTGACAAGAGGTAGTACCAGCTTTCACTTACCGTTTGCCAGGCACTGTGCTCAGCACTTCACAGTCATTATTTCCTTGAATCTTCTCAAGAATCCTGATTATGCCCCCTCTCCATTTACCTGTTATGTCCCTGCAGTCCCTTTATTCTATACTAGAGCCCCACATTCTTCTTAAAGTCCTTTACTTGTGGACACACCGGTCATGTACTATGGGAGGTCTCACAACCTGGACTGGGGGGATGAGTTTTCAGTGCCATCTCACTCTTCAGCCTCCACAGCTCCTATAAGCTGGCTTAGAGCTGCTCTAAAAGTTTAATAAATTCAGGTCAATTGTTTCAAGCAGGACTAATTCACTATACTCTATTACATCCCACCAGGAGGCACATAATGTGTGGTTGTCCCACTTCTAGTGATGTGAAGGTTTGGTGATGTTAAAGTCGTGCTTACTTAAGTGGGACCCTTATTTAAAGAAATTTCAGGTTCTTGCAGCAAGTAAGATGGAACAGTTGTACAACCTGGACAGCGGGGCGCCTTGGTGGCTCAGTTGGTTAAGCATCTGCCTATGACTCAGGTCATGATCCCAGAGTCCTGGGATCGAGCCCCACGTGGAACCCCCCACATCAGGCTCCCTGCGCAGCAAGGAATCTGCTTCTCTCTCTCCCCCTGCCCCTACCCCAAGCTGGTGCATGCGATGCACGCTTTCTCTCTCTCCCTCTCTAAAAAATAAATAAAATCTAAAAAAAAAAAAATCTGAAAACATACACAGAGCAGCCATGAGGACTCTAACAAGTAAACAGCAGCAAGCAGGTTGGGGAGGAAGACCAAATTTTGAGTGTTCACAGACTTGGCTGTGAGTTTATCTCTTTTTTTCTCCGCTCTGAAGTCCCCCAAACTTGACTCGAAGCAGCCAAAAACCCAGAAGTGGACATCAGCACAGATAGAAGTGCAGAAGAAATCCTGTTTCAGACTTGAAAAATGAGAGAGGGATCTCCTGAGAGTGGCAGCAGAGGCCCACAGAACAGGAGGGAGGCCCACCTTCTGGTCAGAGGAGTGTTGGGTAAAGGAACCCCGGACTTCCTCTGTCGTCCTACTGGATTGCCCCAGATGCAGCTGTAGTCGTTGCAAAAAGTGCATGTCAGAAGGGAGATAAGTAAAGCCTCGGATTTCTGGCTGGAAAACCAAAAAGGGAGTTTCAGGGAAACAGAAAACACTCAAGACAGTGGACCCATATGTGTTTTGGTGAACTCCCGGACCCACTCCTAGTTACACAGATCTAGATCTGGCCCTAAACAGTATAAAATGAACTTTGAGAACTAAACTGAGAAGCAGACAATGGCCCAGGTCCCAGACTGGCCAGTGGATGGAACACAGAACAGATCTGAGGAGCCTGACAAAGTCTTTGAAAACCAAACGCTGAAACCACAATCCACAGAACATTGGTCAGAACTTGTCTTGTCAAGTACTTGCTTTTTACTTTTTTTTTTATTATTATTATCACATAGAATTTAAGAGCCAGAGACCCATAACATAATATTCAAAATATCCAGGATACTTGGTATATGAAGAACCAGGAGAATCTCAGCTGGGCCAATGTTGAGATGACATAGTTGTTGAGATTTTTCTAACAAAGACTTTAAGTAGCTGTTTTAAAAGTGCTCCAAAAGTAAGAGGGAATGCTCTTGAACCAAATGGAAAGAGAAACTCTCCAAAAATAAATAAAAGATATGAAGAACCAAATGGAAATTTTACAACTAAAAAAACACATTAACCAAATGTTTAAAAACTCACGGGATGGCTAGTCTGGCGGAATGGAGATGACAGGACAAGAGTCAATGAAGATAGATTGATTAAAAGTATCCAGTTGGGACATTTATCTTTCCTCATGAGAGAATTCTCTACTAATTAAGCAATTGTTTGCATATTTCTCAAAATATCTGTGTAATACGTTTACTGTTCAGGACTTCATTCTTTCAGTGAATAATTTGAGTAAAATGGGAGTGCATTTTATAGTTAAAAAATAAATAAGTGGGGCCTGGGAAGCACAAATGATATTCACATATTATAAATCAAGAATTATGATTAACCCAATTTGGTACACCTGAGGAATAGTTAGAAAAAGAAATAAAACAATTATAAGTTTTAGAAGAGTAGAAAAGAAGGAGGAGCAGGTAGGGGAAGAAGAGAAGTGAGGAGAAGAATGGGTTTTTTCCAGCTATTTAACTCTGATACACATTTCATATAAGAAAGGCAGGACACATTGTTGATTCTGCCCTTTGTTTATCAGTCTTCAAATCTACTAACTGGGACCCTAGTTTGTGTGTGTATGTATATATACATACATACATATATATATGAATGCGTAGCTTACAATAAGATTTTTTTCAAATATCACCTTAAACTATTGAATTTTATGATGTGATGTGCTTCGCTCAATTACCTTTGATGTACAAATTGTCCTATCTTAGGCCAGTTGGCTTCTATTGTCCTTTTGACATGACCGCAGTTACGTTTTAAGAGTAAGACATCTCAGACTCACTTTGTGTATACCCCAGCACTGGAATCAGTCATTTCTCAAAGTATCCCTGGTTCCTTTTGTTGAGAAAATGCATCTAGATACCACAGTCTAGAAAATATGGGTGCTCACTGCTACAGGGTTTTCTTGGTTGGATTCTAGGCCTTTTCAGCAGTCAGAGCTAGAAAAAGAGTATTTTTTAAATGTAGAGAAAAACCATAAATTCTTACTGTATTTGTGACTGTAACTATAATTACATGCTTGTTACTTTCATTTTATATTTCATTATCTTTCCTCTTAAGTTGTAAATCTTGATTTCAAAACACATGAACATAACTACTTACTTGATTAATACCACAGTAAACCTATAATAATTCTGAGATGACATAAGACTACTGATTATGGGTTAAGATTTCTTTGCAGAATGTTTGGTTTTATTTTTAGTTTCACACATTTAGTTTAGTTTAGAAGCACATTGGAAGTGTGGTTGTTGTTGTTATTTTTTTCCTCGCTGTGTTTATGCTACTACCTTGGAATAGTTGGGTTCATTTGTTTCAGTTTGTTTTTTATTGTTATTCTTTCTTTGTTTTGACTTTTTTTTTAACTGTCTAAAACATTAATGTCATTCCAAAGTCAAAACTATATAACAACCTGAATTTACGAATCTCACTTGTATGTCTATCTTCTCCCGTTTCTTCTCTCTCCTCATACATAACAACTAGACATTAGTTTAACATTTCTCTTTTTTAAATGTATGTATTAATTAAGCAAAAATTAGCACACTTGGCCCTATTCTCTACTTTTTTTTTTCACTTAACAATAATCTAGAAATCACAGTGTATCAGCATTTAGTGACCTTTTCATTACTTTCAGAGCTTCCTCATATTTCACCTGCATGAATGTACCATCATTTCTTCAACTAGTTCCCTATCGATGGACATTTGGGGCTATGTCCCATCATTTGTTACTACGAATTAAATTACAATGTGGTGCTCAGGTTATATTTTATTTTTGTTGGTGTATCTTTAGAATCCTATTCCTAGGGGTGCCTGGGTGGCTCAGCTGTTTAAGCAACCAATTCTTGATATCAGTTCAGGTATTGATACCAGTGTGATGAGTTCAAGCCCAAGCCCTGCATTGGGTTCCATGCTGGGAATGGAGCCTATGTAAAAACAAACAAACAAACAAACAAACAGAATACTATTCCTAGAAGTGGGATTGCTGAGTCAAAAGGTAAATGAATGTATAATTTTGCTAATATGTCACCAAATTCCCTTCTGAAGTTGTTGTAGCTTTTAGATTTCTGCCAGAAAGATAGCAAGGTGTCAGGGTTCCTGTTTCCCTCACAGCCACCCTTCTCCACAGAATATTTTCTCAAAAATTTTAATGTTTGCCAATCTGATAGATGAACCTTGATAAATAGGCATACTTTAAATTTCTGTATCTTATTATAATTGAGGTTGAGCATCTTTTCACATGTATATGAGCTTTTCTGTTTCTCTTTCTGTGAAATGTATATTCCTATCTTTTCTGTTTTTTTTCCTAAAGAATTATTTGTCCTTTTTCCCTTCAATTTTTAAGATGGTTAGGCCTTTGTGATTTGAGTAGCAAATCTTTTCTTCATTGTCACTTGTCTTGTAGCTTTGCTTATGATGTTTTGCTCTGTAAAAAATTATAGCCACATTTATGAAATTTTCTTTTATTGCTTCTAGATTTTGAGACATAAGAAAATTTTCCTTCACCCAGGTTATTGAAGTAGTAGGAACATTTATACTCTAATTAAAAAATTGCTGCAGCTCATTGTGAACTAATTTGGTTTAAAACTTTGGGTGCCCAGTTTTAGGGAGACTCCCACACTTTTATGAGTTTTACCTCTAGGAATCTCACCAGGTTCTCAGGAGGAAAGTCTAAGAGAGAAATCCTCTTATGCTTCCAGCAGAGGTAACCATTATAAAATACATCCAAAGTGTTATGATCTCCTTAACAAAAGCCTGTCCTCAATGGAAATTATTTTACCAGAGCCTAGCCTACCTGGAAGAAGAGAAATACCCAACTTTAACCCCTTCTCCACTTTTTGTCTCACCTAAGGCAGAGGGAGGGACAAAATAAAGCTGAGAATTACTTATGAAAGTCATAGCCCAGGGGCACAGGCTCAATAAAAGACTGAGATCTAATTGCAGAATTATGGAATCTTCTTCCCCCCAACACACACACATATACACACACCTTACCACCACATTATCAGTCTCCTGTGCAGTAACAAGGCATTACTACTGGAAGAACTGCAAAACTCAGACCCTGGTCAAGAAAGAGTCTCTGCGGAATTCCAAAGGCAACAGAGAAGACAAAAACAGGGGCAGTACAGGAGGTTTTAACCTCTACCATCTGCAGCTATAGCAAATACTAAACATAGTCTAACTTAGATAAACACAAAACTTCACAGTAAAGACCTATTTAACTTTATTCTTTTTGCCTACTACATCATGTCCAGCTTTCCACCCAAAAAAAAAAAAAAAAAAATTGCCAAGGCATGCTAAAAGGCACAAATATCATCTGAGGAGATGAAGCAAGCTTCACACCAGACTCAGATATGACAAATTTTGGTGCTACGAGACTAGGAATTTAAACTAATTCTGGTTGATATGCTAAGAGATCTAATGAAAATGTGAAAACATGGAAAACAAATGGGTAATGTAAGCTGAGAAATGGAAACTCTCAGAAAGGATAAAAAAGCTAGTGTAGCAATCCAGAACAATGTAACAGAAATAAAGATGTTGTGAATGGTTTCATCAGCAGACTGGACATGGCTGACAGAAGAATCTGGAAAGTATGAAGATCTGTCAACAGAAACTTCCCAAACTGAGAAGCAAAAAGAGGGAAAAATGGGGAAAAAATAGTGGAATATCCAAGAATTGTAGGACAATGACAAAAGGTGTAATGTATATGTAATGGAATAGAAGGGGAAGAAAGAGAGAAAGGAACAGAACTATTTGAAGTCACTAATGCCTGAGAAAGTAATGACAAAAGTGATGACAGATACCATGCCTCAGATCCAGGAATCCCAGAGAACTTCAAGCATGATAAATTCCAAAAAATCTACACATAAACATATTATGTTGAAACTGCAGAAAAATCAAAGTCAAAAAGGAAATCTTGAAATAAGACACAGGGTGTGGATGTGGGGGTGGGGAGAACACTTACCTAGGGAGGAATAAGGATATGATATCATAAGAATGATATTAAATTTCTCTTCAGACACCATGCAAGCAAGTACAAAGGGGAGTGAAGTATTTAAAGTGGTAAAAGGAAAAAAAAAAACACCAATTGAGAATTCTGTATCCAGTTGACACTTACCTTTCAAAAGGAAAGGAGAACTAAAGACTTCCTCAGACAAATGAAAATTGAAGGAATTTGTCACCAATATATCTGCCTTATAAAAATCTGTTAGAAGTTTTTTTTGCCGGGGGGGCATATGGGTGGCTTAGTCAATTAAACTGTCTTCCTTTGGCTCAGATCATGATCCCAGGCTCCTGGGATTGAGCCCCACATTGGGTTCCTTGCTCAGAGGGGAGCCTGCTTTTCCCTTTCCATCTGCCCCCCACTTGTGCTCGCTCTTTCTCTCTCTATCTCAAATAAATAAAGTCTTTTTCAAAAAATTCTTCAGAGAGAAGGAAATTACATAGCTTAAAATTCAGATCTTCATAAAGAAAAGCATAGCATTAGTCAAGGACTAAATGAAGGTAAAATAACATCTATTATGGTTTTTATTCTTAATTGATCTAACAGATAACAATTTGTTCAAAATAGTAATACCAATAATGTATTTAGTGATTGTAGCTTATGGATAAGTGGAATGATCGACAGCAATGTTGTAAGAGTAAAAGACAAATGAAGGAGAAAAACAAATAGTAGTTATAAATGTGGTAGATATTAGTCCAACTATAATCACTTTTTTTTTAAGGGAGCCTGATGCAGGCCCAGATCCCAGGGCCCCGGGATCATGACCTGAGCCAATGGCAGACACTTAACCCACTGAGCCACTCAGGTACCCCACAAGTATAATGACTTTAAATTTGAATGTTCCAAATGCATTAAATATGAGACAACCTATCAGAATTTGTTTTTTAAAGAAAAGTCCAAGGAATATGTTGTCTACAGAAACTCACTTTAAATATAAAGGGCACTGGGGCACCTGGGTGGCTCAGTGGGTTAAAGCCTCTGCCTTCGGCTCAGGTCATGATCTCAGGGTCCTGGGATCAAGCCCTGCATTGGGCTCTCTGCTCAGCAGGGAGTCTGCTTCCCTTCCTCTCTCTCTGCCTGCCTCTCTGCCTACTTATGATCTCTGTCTGTCAAATTAATAAAATCGTTAAAAAAAATAAATATAAAGGGCATGGATTAAAAATAAAGGGATAGGTAAGGACATACCAGGCTGATACTAATCAAAAGGAAACTGAAGTAGCTATGTTAATTTCAGACAAAGCAGACTTCAGAGCAAGGGAAATTATCAGGGATAAAAGGGGGCATTACAGAATGATAAAAGGAACAATTCTTCAGTAGATCTTAGCTTCTCAAATCAGTGGCTACTTGGTCCTGATGGGGGTGGTGATGGAAAAGAATGCGAAAGGAATTGTAGAACATTACAACAAAAATTTTACGGGTGATGATTCTTTATCTTGACCTGTGACAAGGGTTTCATGGTTGTATAGATACGTTTAATTGTCAGTCACATATTTTAAATATATGTAGTTTGCCGTGTGTCAATTATAACTCATTAAAGTTCTTCGAATTAAAAAAAAAAAATCTATGCCATCATCATCATGTTCTGACTCAAAGCCAGCTGAGGGATTTGAAGCACAGAGAAGTTAAGTAACTTACCCAAGATCACACAGCTGGTAAGTAGCAGTGTCAGGATTCAAAGTTAATTTGACAAGCCCATGCTCCTAAACCCCTTGCCTCGGTGAATTAACCAGGGCTCATGTTTCTGTTGCCAATTTTGGAGCTGGCCCAGAGCTGTTTGCTGTTTTTGAAGTCACCCTTGAGGACAGGGACATCCAAAAATTAAGAAAGAGAAATCTAGAAAAGGTATGAGTTATTCCAGTGTCAACAAATCAACCTATAGGGGTACCTGGGTGGCTCAGTCAGTTAAGCCTCTGTCTTCAGCTCAGTCATGATCCCGCAGTCCTGGGATTGGGCCCAGGATTGTGCTCTCTTTTGGGCAGGCAGCCCCTTTCCCCCGCTCTTCCCCACCTGTGCTCTCTCTAGCTATCTCTGTTGCTATCTCTGACTCTCTCTCTCAAATAAACAATCTTTAAAAAAAAAAAATCAACCTATCTCTCTGCAAGTTTAATGGGAAAGTGATGGGGATGATATGTGTGTATCACACTTGATTCTTTGGGATCTGAGACTGGACTCTTCCCTCCTAGCCTTCCTCCTTCCTGGGCTACGCCCATGCACACTGCCCAGCAGCTGGCATCCACTTTCAGAGCCCCCATTCACCCACTCTTAATAAGATGATCAGGGAGTACACTGGGGACATGGACTGACTATACCTACCACAAATAAGGAGGAAGAATGCTGCAATTTGGTGAAGTGGAAACGTGCCTTCTGGGGTCAGACAACCCTGGGACGGAATATCTGCCGCCTACTAGATATGTGAGCTTGGGCAAGGCACTTAACTTCTTGATCCTCTGTTTTCCCAAATATAAATTGGGAAAAATGGATTTACAGAAATATGAGTTTTCATTGAGATGAAATAGGAATATCTTGCCCAGGAACCAGCACATACCACATGCACAGTAAGTAATGGTTACTCTTGCCATTACATTGACATCATTCTTCTGTGGAAGGAATGTTGCACAGTGAGTTGTGACCCGATCACCCAGTGAAGTCACTGTCACCTTAGGAGAGCTTTAAAAAGGAGGGTATGCCCCATCCTTGAAGCTGAATTAGGGGTGTTCCTGTCAAGCAGAGTGATAAAGAAAATGATGTCCATGGTTTAGTATGAGGCTGATATTCTGTGATCTCAGATTTTGCAACCCATGGGTGAACTGAGAGAGGGGATGTCACAATAGACAGCTGGCAGTCCTAACTGTGGGCCACCTTGTCAATAGCTCCTTGGAAATAGAGACAAAGAACTTGTCTAAGACAAGTTCTCGTGACAATAACTGTTCAGTAGACATTTACTAACTCAGTCAACCCTTGTACCTGGCCTTTAGATTGCTGATGGCAGGTGTCCCATTGTCGCTGCTTAGTATGGCTTCAGCTGAGAAGTGAGAATGCGTCCCATGAGCCACCAATAACATAAATCAGTGTAGGACAGTCTTCTCATCCACTTCCAGCTTAATCCAACTCAACATTACTTGAACCCCCACTTAAGTAATTTATGAGCACCTTAACATGAAAGTTAAGTATTAAAAGAAAATCTACTAAATACAAATTAAATATTCTCATCAATAACAGATCTTATCACTGCATGCTTGTCGAGTTCTTGCCCTTCAGCTGCTGTCCAGGTCCCTCTGGGGGACCCCAGCAAATGCTCAGCTCTTTGACGGAGCTCCAGTTCAGCTCCAAACTGAAGCTTGACTCCAAGCTTCAGTTCCCTGGATACCGGCAGAACTGCTGACCTTTGCATATTTTCTTTTTGTCACCATGTTCTGAACTGGAGCCACAAAATAGAAGATGCTATTTTCTCTGATTTTGTAGTTCTACTTTTCCTCCTGCCTGATACTTGCTTTTCATTTGACTTTTCACAAAAAGAGAAGGGAAAGAGCTCTAGATTTCTTGAATGGATCACCCTTTTACCTTCAGAACTCCCTTCATCATGTCAATATTTTAAAACTATCAAACTAAACAGGACAGATTTTTAGCAAGCTTACAGATTAGGATCTTTGCAGTGTTACAACCAAATGTCAGGCTGGATAATTTCGACATTAATCCAAATGGCCACCAAAGAATTGAAATGATGTAGGAACTGCTTGGGTCCCTAACATTCAGGAGGTAGCGTTGCATTAGCCGATGTCAAAGTTAACAATGTTAGCCAACTAAATGCAGACCTTCCTGAGCATATGTTGACGTTAGCCGATCAGCATTGATATTAATCCTGCTTTGGGCAATAGACAGACAATCTATAAATTCCTAGTTGGCATCAAGGAAGAAAACTAGTTCTCTTTTCTCCTACTGCTGTTGAAGCCCTGGCCGTATGTCTTGCTATATTTAAAGTAAGTTCATCGTGCTCCATCTCCACCTTGTACATACTTTTGTGGTTCGGATTTACTGCGGTCTGTTCTGATTATTTATCCGTCTCTCTCCCAGACTAGCCTGTAAGATCTTTGAGTAAGAGATTTTGGTTTACTAATACTTGCAATGGAATGAGCAGAGGCTTGTGAATTTAAAGATTTGGATTTAAATCCTGGCTCTAGAACTTACTGTGTCATCATGGGCAAGTTTCTTAACTTCTCCAAGCCTAAGAATGCTGATCTGTAAAACAGGGATTTTAATACCTACCTATAAGAGTGTATCAGAAAAAAAAAAAAAGTGTATTAGGATTAAATAAATTAAATCACTGACCTATTATCAAGATTCTTTGGTTGTAAACAACAGGAAAAAACTATATCATTAAGATTGGTTGTGAGCAATAGAGTTAAACTCTTACTAATCAAAAAAAAAAAACCTATGTTGGGGCGCCTGGGTGGCTCAGTGGGTTAAGCCTCTGCCTTTAGCTCAGGTCATGATCTCAAGGTCCTGGGATTAAGCCCTGCGTGGAGTTCTCTGCTCAGCAGGGAGTCTGCTTCCCCACCCGCCCCCGCCCCTCCTCTCTGCCTACTTGTGATCTCTCTGCCAAATAAATAAATAAAATCTTTTTTAAAAATGACATTTTGGGGACAATTAGTAAAATCTGAAAAATGTATATTATCAAATAGTGTTAGTTAATCTTACATTTCCTGAATTTGATCATTATATTGTGATTATATACAAGAAGATCCTTGTTCTTAGAAATAAACAATATAGGATTTGGGATAAAGGAGCACAATGCCTGCAACTCTGAAATGGTTTGGGAAAAAATTATACATATATCATATACATAATATGCATAACATACAGAGTGCAATAAAGTAAATATGGCAAAATATTTATAATTAATGAATCCAAGTAAAGGGCATGAGAGTTATTTGAACTGTTCTTGTC
Source organism: Lontra canadensis (assembly GCF_010015895.1). NCBI lineage: Eukaryota > Metazoa > Chordata > Mammalia > Carnivora > Mustelidae > Lontra > Lontra canadensis. The sequence goes on from NW_022631001.1 coordinate 20,620,242, forward strand.
ATTCTATACTTCTCTGAAATAATCTTAAAATTTTTTAAAAAATTAAAGAAAAAAGGAGTCTATTGGAATGATCATGGAACTCTCAAAATGAATAGGAAGGCTAAAGAACCAGGCTTAGAAACTAGATAGGAATCAGTACAAGGACTATCAAAGTATTACACTGGAAAATATGACTTCCTTCCTTTTCATCACTATGCATTGGACTCACCGTTCCAGGAGACAGAACCCCTTGGTGAATCAGTACGAGGGCAGGGGATCGGATCTGGCAGAATGAGTTTCCAGAAGAGTTTACCATTGTATCAGTCAAAACCTACTAAAGAACCTGGCTCAGCACATGGTAGGTACTCAAAAAGTAATTTTTAAGGGTGCCTGGGTGGCTCAGTCTGTCGAGCATCCAACTCTCGGTTTCAGCTAAGGTCATGATCTCGGGGTGTGGAATACAGCCCCAAGTCAGTTCCTGTGCTCAGTGTGGAGTCTGCTGAGAACTTTCCCTCCCTCTCTTTCCGTCCCTCCCAACCCATGCTTGCTCTTTCTCTCTCTTTAAGAAAAAATAATTTTTAAAGATTTTATTTATTTGAGAGAGTATGAAAGCGAGCATGAGCATGAGTAGGGGGAGAGGCAGAGGGAGAAGCAAGCCCCCCACTGAGCAGGGAGCTCGATGTGGAGCTCCATCCAAGGACCCCAGGATCATAACCTGAGCTGAAGGCAGGCACTTAACCACTGAGCCACCCAGGTGCCCCAGTAAAAAGTAATTTTAATGCATATTTATCCTCTAGCACATGACCACATGACAGGCACACAAGAAACCTACGTAGGAGTGTTAGTTGTCTCCCTTTTCCTCTTGTACCTCAGTTCTGACCACTTTACCCAGCACGTACCAGGTGATCCAGAAGAGTGGCTAACTGCACTGTGGCTTCGGCAGGGTCTGCAATAGTAAGGCAGCCACGCTGTGTGTGCTAACCTGGGGATCAGGTTTTTTCCTTACTGATGCGTGGACACATGGCCTGCTGCATGGTAGGCAGCAACATCAAGTGTCTATGCCAAAATATAGGGAAAGGTGCCAAGAAAATATAGTAGCCTGATTTTCGTCACCATGATTTAATCCTTGTGAGTTTTGGGAATTGAGTCTTAATCTCTCTAAGTCTTGATATCTGCACGTATAAGATAGGGTGTCCTATGGTGCTCACTTTATGGCTGCTAACCCCCACTAGAACTCTCCAACACTGCCAAGCAATCATAATGTATTTCCCTACTGCATTCGTTCTTCTACTCTCCTAGATAACTATTTCGTGCCTTTTCCTCTTTTATTATCTCTGTCACCCCCTCCTCAAGTGTCGCTGATGGATCCTCCCTTCGGTGAGTCTTCCCAGGAGTTGTAGAAACCACTTCTGTTATATTCTGTTTTCCGGAAGCTAGTTACCTGGTTATATGACCATGCCCACCTTCAAGGGAAGCTAGCAAATGTCTTTATAATGGGGGTCTGTGTACCTGAAACAGTGGGGCTTCTATTAAAGAGGGGAAAGCAGACACTGAAAGGTGCTAGTAGACTTACCACCACAGATTTATCATGCTTCCTGAGACTAGGGGCATCACTTCAAAAGTATGACCAAGGGGCGCCTGGGTGGCTCAGTTGTTAAGTGTCTGCCGTTGGCTCAGGTCATGATCCCAGGGTCCTGGGATCGAGCCCCACATTGGGCTCCCTGTTCGCAGGAGGCCTGCTTCTCTCTCTCCCACTCCCCTGCACAAGTATTCCCTCTCTTGGTGTGTCTCTCTCTATCAAGTAAATAAATAATTTTTTTCAAAAAAAAAAAAAAAAAAAACAAGACAAAAGTATGACCAAGATGCTCATGTGGGCTCCAGTTCTGCCTGGCAATCTGCCTATTTTTCTCCAGTCTGTCCACTTCCCCAGTCTCCTAAATGATTGTTTCATATTCTTTTCTGTCTTTTCAAAATTCTGATACCTGTTCCACCTCCTCCTCTCCCTTTCCTTCCCTTCCTCTCTCTTTTCCTCATCAGAAGACCTTGCCTCCTATTTCATTAGGAAATAGAGGCAAAGGAAAGAGGACCTGTGCAAACTGCCATATGTACCCACCAACCTGTGTGTATCCCAGGTACTCTACCTTCTCCTGTTACTGCAAATGAACTGCTCACCGTGCTCTCAGGGAAGCCCAGCCCTGCATCAACTCACCCGGCGCCCCTCACTACTCTACCACATCACGCCCAGGACTCCCTTTTCTCTTTCCCACAGCTGTTTGTTCCCTCAGATCTTTCCCTTTTGGTTTCCAATCCAGCAAGTAAGGAACTTAGGTATCCTCACTCCTGTCCTCACAACAAGAAAAAAGCTGAATAATTGGAAAATCAATAGCTCTTCTAAGATCCATCAGAGATTTGAAGTCACAAGACAAACTGCTATGCCCAAAACTGGAGAGACAGAACAACTTCTTTAAAAATACAACCTAGGGGCACCTGGGTGGCTCAGTGGGTTAAGCCGCTGCCTTCGGCTCAGGTCATGATCTCAGGGTCCTGGGATCGAGTCCCGCATCGGGCTCTCTGCTCAGCGGGGAGCCTGCTTCCCTCTCTCTCTCTCTGCCTGCCTCTCTGTCTACTTGTGATCTCTGTCTAATAAATAAATAAAATCTTTAAATATATATATATAATCTAAAATAATTGACATAGGAAGAAATAGAAAATCTGTATAACATCTATTTAAGCATACTAAAGTTGTCATTTGAAACCTTTTCATGCAGAGTTCTAGATCCACATGGCTACACTAGTGAATTCTATAAAACATTTAAGAAAGAAATAATACTCATCTTACACAAAGTCTTTCAAAAAATAATACCCTTTTCCTATTGAAATTTCCCTCTCTTCCCCTACCCATATATATCTTCTTCCAATTGACTTGTTTGAATCAGGATCCAAACAAGTGTGTATATATTACATTTAGGTGATGTGTCTCTTAATTTTCCTTTAATCTATTACATACTCTCTTCTTTTTTAGTGCTTTTAACTGTCAGAGAACCTGGTGCATTTGCCCTACAAAATGTATTAAATTCTGTATTAGGCTCATTTCTTCCTCGTGGTTTTATTTCATTTGTTCCTCTGATTCCCATATTTCCTATAAACTAACATGTTCTTTAGAGCAAAGATTGATTGGCAACCTATGGCCAGCAAGCCAAATCAAGCCCATAGCCTCTTTCTGTAATTCCCCAAAGCTAAAAATGATCCTTTGTATTTCTAAAGTGTTTTAAGAACAAATAAACAAGGAAAACAATATACAATAAAGACTATGCCCTGCAAAGCCTAAAATATTTACTATGTGGCTTTTTGTAGAACAAGTTTTCCTACCCCTGTCCTAAAGACTCAATTAGGGGCACCTTGGTGGCTCAGTCAGTTACACGTTGGACTCTTGATTTCGGCTCAGGTCATGATCTCAGGGACATGATCTCAGGGTAATGAGATTGAGCCCTGCATCCGGCTCCCCACTCAGCAGGGAGGCTCCCTGAGATTTTTTCCATCTGCCGCTACCCCCTTGCCCAAGATAGCTCTCTCACTCTCTCTCAAATAAATAAAAAGAAAAAGACTGAATCAAATTTAAGTCTTATTTATTTGTTTATATTTGTAAGTAATGCTTCACATAGTATTCTATGTTTGCAGGTATTTCCTACCACATGGTTTCAGGAGGCTTAGAAGGTCTCATTGTCACATTTTTTGTGATAATAGGGTTAACCAGTGATTTCAGAGGTGTCAGCCTGATCCATTCTTTACAAAGTTCCCTACCAATATTTTTCCTAATTGTTTTACGACCCATTGATGATTATTGTTTAGATATTTCATTAGAGATTATAAAATGGTTATTATAATTCCCTTGGCATTTTTTAGTTGGAATTCTTCAATACAGAATAACTTTTCCCTTAATAATAATCTGATTACCCTAAAACACAGTTCCGGAAAGTCAGGACAATTGTTTCTATATTTCTTCTTATTTACCAATTTTCAGAATAATGAATTGGTATCCTAATAATCTCCAGAGGTGGTCAAAAGTGCTCTGGGGTTGTTTTGTTTTTTAATTTTATTTTTTAGTATATATGATATTTGTGATTTCTTGGAGATTTATACATTTGATGTGTTTCCAAAAATTGCAGATGTTACAAAGTGTCCCAGCTTTGGGAGCCCCTTAAAGTTGTTTTCTGCAAGACATGAACAGACATTTCTGCAAAGAAGACATCCAGATGGCCAACAGACACATGAAAAAGTGCTCCATATCACTCGGCATCAGGGAAATACAAATCAAAACCACAATGAGATACCACCTCACACCAGTCAGAATGGCTAAAATTAACAAGTCCGGAAATGACAGATGCTGGCGAGGATGCAGAGAAAGGGGAACCCTCCTACACTGTTGGTGGGAATGCAAGCTGGTGCAACCACTCTGGAAAACAGCATGGAGGTTCCTCAAAATGTTGAAAATAGAACTACCCTATGACCCAGCAATTGCACTGCTGGGTATTTACCCTAAAGATACAAACAGTGATCCGAAGGGGCACGTGCACCCGAATGTTTATAGCAGCAATGTCTACAATAGCCAAACTATGGAAAGAACCTAGATGTCCACCAACAGACGAATGGATAAAGAAGATGTGGTATATATATACAATGGAATACTATGCAGCCATCAAAAGAAATGAAATCTTGCCATTTGCAACAACGTGGATGAAACTAGAGGGTATCATGCTTAGCAAAATAAGTCAATCAGAGAAAGACAACTATCATATGATCTCCCTGATATGAGGGAGAGGAGATGCAACATGGGGGGTTAATGGGGTAGGAGAAGAGTAAATGAAACAAGTTGGGATTGGGAGGGAGACAAACCATAAGTGACTCTTAATCTCACAAAACAAACTGAGGGTTGATGCGGGGAGGGGGGTTGGGAGGGGGGGTGGGGTTATGGACATTGGGTAGGGTATGTGCTATGGTGAGTGCTGTGAAGTGTGTAAACCTGGAGGTTCACAGACCTGTACCCCCGGGGAAAAAAAAATATATGTTTATTAAAAAAAAAGATTAAAAAAAAAGTTGTTTTCTGCATTCTTTGGACAAGACCTTATCACTGTTTGATAGCTTCCTTGCTTTCTGACACAACAAGCTGTCCCAATTTTTTGTATTTCCTGCCTTGGTCCTGGAATTGATCATTTCTCCAAGGAGCCCTATTTACATTGGTGGCTCCAATCTGGTTTTGCCACCTCCACTCTATTTGCATAGCCTGTCAATGTCACCAAAGACTCCATATTTCTAAATCCAATGGTCATTTGTCAGTTTTCATCTGACCTGATCTATCTGTGGCTTTTGACATGGTTAGTTAGTTACTCACTCCTTGTGAAAATGCTTTCTTTATTTGGCTTCCAAGAATACTATACTTTCTTGACCTTTTTTTCTCTCCTGACTGGGCCTCTACTCAGTCCACTTTGCTGGTTCTTAGTCATTTATCTATTTTTTTAGTGTTAAGTTTGAGTTCTTTTTAGATCTTGGATATCAGCCCTTTGTCTGTAGTGTCATTTGTGAATATCTTCTCCCATAGTGTGGGAACGTCTAGCCTCTAGGTGGGATGAAAGTTCATTTATTGCGATTTGGTTTTTGGTACAGAAAGGGGGAGTGCATAGTAAGCACTGCTTTCAGGTTCTGCTGGTTTTCTAATGAGGAAAGGACAAGGATTGTTAACCTGGATTTCTTTTCTGTTTTGTTTTTAAGAATATTTTTTATTCCCAATGTATTACATTTGGTTACACTATGAGTTGAATTAGCTTTTTTTTAAATCAATCTTTTAAAATAAAGATATAATTGACATATAACATTGTATCAGTTTTAGGTGTACAACATAATGGTTTGGTGAATATACATTGTGCAAAATAATTACAATATCCATCACCAGCCATAGTTACAATTTTTGTCTTGTGATGAGAACTTTTAAGGTTTATTCTCTTAGCTACTTTCAAATACACGATATTATATTGTTAAATATAGTCATCGTGCTGTATGTTACATCCCCAGGATTATTTATTTTATAACAGAAGGGATTAACATTTATACTTGTGGACTAAGAGAAGCAAATGGTTGTCACCAGTGTGGGTGGGCATTATCCAATCCATTCAGGTCTTGAATAGGACAAAAAGGCAGAGGAAGGCTGAATTGCCTCTTTGCCTGACTAAATGAGCTTGGATATCAATCTTCTGCCTCTGTGCTCCTGTTCCTCAGGCCTTCAGACTTGGACTGGTATCTACACCATAGGTTCTCTGGCTCTGAAGCTTTCAAACTACACCACTGGTCTTCCTTGGTCTCCAGCTTGAAGACGACAAACTGTGGGACTTCGCAGCCTCCATAATCACATAAGCCAATATACATACATAGAAGACATAATAACTCACATACTCACTCACTAATTAACTCACTAACCCACTCAGGGTTCTCTAGATAAACAACAAAAAGAATATATCTATTCTATGCAGTAATACAGTAGTGCTAACTACTGGCAAGATGCCTTAGGTCCTTGGCATGTGGGCATCTTTATAGGGCTAGTTGAGTATCTTTATGACATGGTATCTGGCAGCCCCCAAAGCAACTGATCCAAGAGAAGATGCCAGAAGGGTTTTTTATGAGTTATCTTCAGAAGTCTCACGATAAGACATCTGCTACATTGTTTTGGTTATATGGGCTAATCTTGTGTCACTAATGTAGAGAGGACTCTACAAAAGAGGCAAGGATCATTGGGGTCATTTTAGAGAGTGGCGACTACAATCAGTCACTAAGAAATGTAAACTAAATTATGTAATTTTACAGGGCTCCAGCCAAATTGGTAAACATTAACTTTTTTTTTTTTAAGTAAATGCAACACCTGATGTGGGGCTTGAACAACCCTGAGATCAAGGGTTGCATACTCTACCAAGTGAGCCAACCAGGCATCCCAAATATTACACACTTTATATTTTTTCATAGTTTTAAAATTTTTTTATAAACATATAATGTATTATTAGCCCCAGGGGTACAGGTCTGTGAATTGCCAGGTTTACACACTTCACAGCACTCACCATACCACATACCTTCCCCAATGTCCATAACCCCACCACCGTCTCCCTACCTACCTCCTCCTGGCCACCATAGCACATACCCTCCCCAATGTCCATAACCCCACCACCGTCTCCCTACCCCTCTCCCCCTGGCCACCCTCAGTTTGTTTTGTGACATTAAGAGTCTCTTATGATTTGTCTCCCTCCCAATCCCATCTTGTTTCATTTATTCTTTTCCTATCCCCCAAGCCCTCCACATTGCATCTCCACTTCCTCATATCAGGGAAATCATATGATAGTTGTCTTTCTCTGATTCACTTATTTTGCTAAGCATAATACCCTCTAGTTCCATCCACATCATCGCAAATGGCAAGATTTCATTTCTTTTGATGGCTGCATAGTATTCCATTGTATATATATACCACATCTTCTTTACCCATTCATCTGTTGATGGACATCTAGGTTCTTTCCATAGTTTGGTTATTGTGGACATTGCTGCTATAAACATTTGGGTGCACATATTACACACTTTTTAAATGGGGATTGTATCAACAGCTTTTTTGCATTTAGATTTTATTTATTTATTTATTTATTTATTTATTTATTTATTTATTTGAGAGAGAATGTGAGCAGGGGGAGGAAGAGAGGGAAAAAGACAAGCAGACTCCACACTGAGCACAGAACTCAATGTGGGGCTCTATCCTGGGAAAATGATATCCTGACCTGAGTCAAAATCAAGAATTGGATGTTTAACCATTGAGCCAGCCAGGTGCCCTGAATCAATAGCTTTTTAAGGTAACCTGTGGTTAATGTGTGTGTACATACACACTCTTTAAGAATATATACACATATATATCTCACACTCCTTTATGATATATATTATACTCTAGTAAGGAATGTTAAGTTGTTTAATCAAATATATTGGAAATTAAAATTTTACATTTTTATATTTCTCAATGTACATGATTCTGAAAGTAAACCCTGAAAAGAGGAAGGTATATCAGTTTTTAGGGCAAGTTACATTATCAACCAGTCTTCTTATTGCTGTTCACAGGGAGTGGTGGAACTTGAGGAAGTTCTGCTGGAAATCTATGAAAGGAAATATCCAGGTCCCTGAATGTTCAAACATTACTATCCTTGAAGTACAATCCACTTGCTGTCCTTGTTTTAACACACCTCTCATAAGCCCCTTTTGTAAGGAGTTCAAAACAGTTTACTGGGTCATCAATATTTTTTTGTTTCCTGTTTGAAAAAGCAGGGCATAAGCCCATCTCCTTTTTGTGTCTTTAAGTGCTTTCATAATTGCCAGTTCGTTTTAGACCAATGGTGAGTGCTGATACTCCTATGCATTCCAGGAAAATGTCTCTTCCAGACTCTTTGTCATAAGGAAAAAAATTCTCTTCAGTTACACTTTACGTATGTTTAAGCTGAGGTTATTCTTTTCCAAAGATATCACTCATTCTTCATGACATTATATATACTGGGGTGGGAGGGTATTAATCCCTCAGAAACAGCAGTGAACTTCCTTAAATGAAAAAAGTATTTCTCAGAAGTCTATAGAAAATGTAAGGCTTAAATATCAGTGGCACACCAAGGGTAAGGCAGGGGGAGTGGTCTTCTCAAGGTGCAGGCAATTAGGGGATGTACCACTGTAGAAGATTTTTAAAACAATAGTAAAATGGACCCAAAGCCCATCTGCTTTTTATTTTCGTTTATAAACCAAAACTGCCCATGATAAGGCACCTCTCTGTGAAAAAAAAAAAAAACACACACACCTAAACATTTGTGGAGTTTTACTTTTTGGAAACATTTCTTCTTCACATGTAACATTTTTGGAAACTTTGGCAGGGGGAATTGCCCACTCTTTTCACTCTCACTTCAACAGTGGAAAATGTTGCAAAAATGTAGGTACAAATGTAAGTATAGGCTATGAAAAATGTTCCCAGACAAGACGGAGTGCTCATTGTGAAGCTGTGTGGGCATTAAAGAAATATTGAAAAGCTAACTTCATTCTGTGAAGTTCTGTGTGATCAAAGAGAAAATATGAGTATAGGAGGATTAGCTCAGATTATATTGTCTCCTACGTGTAATTTTCCTTTTCTGAGTTATCTGGTTTCTGGTGTGAAATTTTAGGGGTTGATTATACACAGAAATATTTGCACGCAGCCAGAATCAGCTTCTGACAGTTTAAAGTGAAGTTGCAAGTCTTAAGATTGTTCCTTGAAGATTACCACATAGAGATGTGTAGAAAAGGCCATTAACCATGTAACCAAAAGGGGAGGGGAGCATTAAAAAAAAATCTGAATAGGAAAAAACAATTTTTAAAGAAGAATAGTAACAGAAATGACAAAAGATGTTGGTCTTACATTGTCCAAATAAATCAAAAGGGCAATTTTGAGTGTCAATAACTGTCTTCAAAAACTAGACATTATTTCTAAGCAAAGTATCAAATGATGTCAAGATTTGCTATCACTCAACCATTTCCTCATATACACCAGGGTAAAGCAACCCACAGAGTGAAGATATTTGCAATGCTTATAACTGAGAAGAGCTTATATCTAAATTATATTTGTAAGAACTTACGTAGATTAATTGGAAAATAAATTACAAAAAAGACTACTCAGTGGGAAAATGGGCAAAAGACTTAGTGAATTCACTAAAGAAGAAAACCCAGGGGGGCGCCTGGGTGTCTAAGTGGGTTAAGCCTCTGCTTTCGGCTCAGGTCATGATCTCAGGGTCCTGGGATCCAGCCCCACATCAGGCTCTCTGCTCAGTGGGGAGCCTGCTTCCCTTCCTTTCTCTGCCTGCCTCTCTTCCTACTTGTGATCTCTCTCTCTCTCTCTGTCAAATAAATAAATAAATACATCTTAAAAAAAAAAAAGAAAACCCAGTGAAAATAAACATTGAAAGATGCTCAGTGAGGAAGAATAATAAGGGAGATGCAAGATAAACTGCAACGGGAGGTTACTACACCTCCACCAATATGGGTACATTTAAAAGTTTGATGAGACCAAGTGTTGGCAAGAATGTAAAGCAATCGCACCTTCCCTAAGTGGCTAGTTATACTCTGAGAAAAGTCTGGCCCTATTTACTAAAGCCGAGGTTTGTATACCTTACAATACAGCAATTTTACTCCTGGATATTATTCCCAGCTTAAATACATACACATTTACAATAAATTACGTACAAAAATATTCATTGCAGTGTTACTCATAATAACCCCAAACTGGGAACAACCCCAAAATCCATCAACAGAATGGATAAATAAATGGGTTATAGTCACAGAATGGGATACCAGATGGCAATGAAAATGAACAAGCTTTAGTTATAGGCAATGGCACAGTGGATTCTCACAAAAATACCATTAGCAAAAGAGATCATACACAAAATAACCCATGCTGTATGATTCTATTTACATGAAGTTCAAAAAGAGAGGATACTGTGATATATAGACTACATACTGAGATGGTGGTAAACTATAAAGAAAAGCAAAGATTACCAAGATGGTCAGGAGAACAGGGAAGTTGTGCTTGCCAAGGGGAAGGGAGTTGGCTAGAAGAGTCCTGGTAATGTTCTTTTTCTCTATCTGGAGGATGGTTAGATAGTTATTCATTTTATAAGCATTCATTAACTACACATTAATATTTGATATATTTTTTTGTTATTTGCATCATAACAAAAAATATTTTTAAATCTCCTTTTATTCTCAGCAGTGAAAACCCAGGCTATTTTTACATGCCAAATTATCCCAAATAATAAGGCATAAAAATTTGTGTGCTTTACATATTAACCTATTTGCAGAAGATGTTACAATTTCCTTTGAACCCCAATTTCAGAAATGTAAACGTTTACCAAGGAGCCAACCAATGAACAAGTATCCAACTCAAGAAGTAATAGTACAAAATAGAAATTTGTAGTAACCTATCTAGTAGCAGACTGTGTCCAGTCTCTCTTAAATCTAAATTTTAAAGGGTGATTAAAAAAAAAAAACCTTAGCCACACCTGGGAATAAGTATGTTTTCTTTCATCTGCAGTATAGACACAGAGCATTACAGAAGTTTATTTTCTAAAATTTCCAGATCTTTGCCAAACATATAGACACTAAAACTGCAGTGGACCAGTCCGTATCTCAAAATGGGGATGAGGAGAGCAACTGGATACATGAAACAATATGAAAGATATTTCTGAAACAGATTTTTGGTCTTATTTCTAGGAATTTATCCTGCAGATAGACAAGTTCTGCATATGTAATGTGTGAACAAAATATTCTATGTTGATTGCCCTGGTGCCCCAGGAGAGTTAGTGGGGGATGAAGCTCTTTCTGCACCCCTGGAGTCATGCTCCAGCCATTGTGCCCTGGTGCTCCCCCCACCCTAAATCTGGAAAGTGGCTTGGACTGCAGGTCTGTTTTGTTACGATCTGTTTGAAAATACATTAGGAGTTTAATAATAGTAGTTGCAGAAGTATAGCATAAGAAATTAAATTCAAGTCTCAGAGGGCCTCCTGAAAGCAAAAGGAAGAAACCAGGGAAAGGATGTGAGACCCAACTACAGAGCCGGAAGTGTTTTTCGGAGTGAGCCAGAGTCATCAGGCAAGAGACCCAATTTCTTGCCCTCTTCTTTTACAACTCCCAGCAGCACCCGGCACTGCGGGGAGGGGCCGGAGAAAGGGGGATTCTGAAGGGTATGAGTTTACCTTTCATTAACTTCATGGTAAATCCACTGCTGTTTATAACAGAAAAACATTGAAACAGCCCAAATAACTATCAGAATGAGAATGAATGAATTGTGATATATTCATTTAATAGAATATTATAAAGAATGAGCTGCAGCTACATGTATATTTGTGAAAAACTAAATTTGAGTTGGAGAATAATTTATAAAGTAAGATACCATTAACTTAAATTTTAAAAATATGCAAAACAATATGAGACTATAGATATGTGCATATTATATATACATATTTGAATATGTACACAATGTATATTTTATATATATATATATGTATATATATATAATTTTGTGTGTATAAGCTGTAAAAACATGGAAGGAAATGATAAACACTGAATTCTGAATACTAGTTACTTCTAACCAGGAGGAAAGGAGGGAAATGGGATTGCAGACAAGTACAAAGGAGGTCCATTTCCTGAAAAGAGAAAGATCTCAAGGACACAGGACAAAATAAATATTAAGATTTTGATGTAACAAACCTAGGTGTTAGCTATGAGGTTTTGTTGCATTATTTACTGAACTCTTCTATATGCATAAAAATGGTCCATAAGTTCTATTAAAAAAAAAAAAAAGTCTCTTGCACTGACCAGGGAAGGAAGATACTCTAATTCTAGCATCAGACTTGATTCCTCTGTTTTTGATATTTAATTTATATTTTTGTTGAGGTGTATGTAAGTAAAATGCATAAATCTTAAGTTTACATATCTGACATGGGTAAGTTCACCAGGATCATGATATGGAAGGTTGCCAACTCTCTTCGGCACGTATAATTCCTCTTATCCTGGCTGGTTTTCATCCTCTGGCTTTAGTTTAGATGTCACTTCCTCTAGGAACATTGCCTTATTCCCCGAGCACTTGTTTACTACTGCTCTTCTGTGCTTTTTCCTTTAATTAATCATTTACTTCTCAGCTTTTCTTTCTAGATTATGAGCTACTTTCCTGAAGGTTCCAAACTACACATGTGACTTGTGTTCTGTTTTGTGCCTGCGCCTTTCCATTTTTCAAGTTAAATTGTACTGACCAACTTCAGCCTCTTCAGAGAAACCCAGGATCCTTTGTGATATTCATCCATTCCTTGTCTACACCTAATCTCCATAATTTCTGCATCAGGTACCATGTTCCTCTCTGTTTTGAGGTCATGACCTTGATATCAAGTTTTGGGTGTTGAGAGTTTCACAAATGCATTCAAGCATAAGGAAAACCCTGAACACAGAGTTGTATTTTATGACCAATGGAGTATCAGAGTAATGCCTGCCTTTTAGAAGCCCTGAAGCTTTGCAAGTGAAGCTGAAACCTGTCATGCTGAGCCTGATTAAAACCTCCTCTAAAGCTGACGACTAATGCTGATGGTGTTCATTGCCCGGACTTGGATTATAAAAGGTAACAATGAGGACGTTTCACTTCTGTTCCTCACTCCAGGGAACCTCAGGGAACTCCCTGAATCTTAGAGAGACTGGTAGGCATGCTGAAGAAGGCAAGTTCTCTTTGTGTTGTAGGGGGAGCAACTGAAGAGTAGTTTAATCGCTGGAGTAACAAGTGGGGAAGAGAATGGATTCTGGTGCCAGACTGCCAGTGTAACTTGGTACAAGCTGGAAACCTCGCCAAGCTTCAGTTTCTCCTTTGGAAACTGGGGATGATGACGTTAACCCTACTTCAAAGGGTTATTGTGAGGATTAAGTGAGTTACTATGTGAAAAATTCCTCGCACGGAGTATTTTACAGCACTAGAAATCATTATCATCAACATAGTAATATATTAATTGTGGTAAGATTACTCTGGTTACTGTCTGGAAGGTGATGAATCTAAAAAAGGCAGTGTCATTCCAACATGAAAATAAAAATAAGAAAACATGATTTGATCTAGCAGAAGATACATGGAGGGGTTTGAACATAGTTGCAGACACACAGATGCTCTAATCAACCTACAATTATATACACCTTTGATTAACTACTGCTAATTTTCAGTTTCACCCACTGGTTTCCCTTGTCTTCATCGTACTAAGAGGCACTGGTCCCCCGCTTAGAAATGAATTCACCCTTTGGCTTAGACAAGCAGTAGGTGAGAGAGTAAAGGAAGTTAGGATCACTGTGGTAAAGACCACAGTTCTTAAAATACACATTGAGGGGAAAAGAGTGGAGAAAGAAGGCAAGACAGAAAAACAGCCTGGGAAGGAAATGAGCCAATTGGTCACTACTTTTCATCCCTTGGACAAGGTAGGCATAGTCAAACGGGAGATACGAATTGAAAAACACATTAATGCTGTGATCGTATTCTTCCCAGATTTTGTAGCCAATACACCAAAGCCATACTTATTTTTTTGTTGTTGTTTAAGTCCCACAGCTACATAATTCTGAAGGTATTTAGACATTTCCATATTTTTAAATTTTTTACTTAAGTAATCTCTATACCCAGTGTGGAACTCGAGCTCATGACCCCAAGATCAAGAGTCGCATGATCCTACTGAGCCAGCCAGGTACCCGTCCATACATCTTTTCAAAAAGTTCAAGAAGTGGCTAAGAGCTCTAGTGTTTTTGTGGCAGGTATTTTTTAGTATGTCTTGAGAACAATTTTACAATTCTTCCAGGCTGTTTGCCCTCCTAGCAACCTTTCCTGTTCACCTTGTAGGAAATACTCTTTCTTATATCCCAGTATTGCAAATTTCTTTTTTTTTTAAGATTTTATTTATTCATTTGACAAAGATCACAAGTAGGCAGAGAGGCAGGCAGAGAGAGGAGGAAGTAGGCTCCTCGTGGAGCAGAGAGCCCAATGTGGGGCTAGATCCCAGGACCCCGGGACCACGACCCGAGCTGAAGGCAGAGGCTTTAACCCAGTGAGCCACCCAGGCGCCCCCAGTATTGCAAATTTCTGATACTCCTCAAAAATTCAGTTTATGTCCTTTTCTAGTCTACCACTCCACTTGGCTTATATATTTATATGTACTTATAATTTTATATTGCAATAATCTCTCTTGTTGTCATTCCCCATGTCTAGACCATGAGCTTCTTGGTGGAAGGAACAGTGATTTTACTTCCCACCCTGAGACACTCTATAGCATAATAGTTTAGTGCATGGAGCTGGAATTTCTAAGTTTAAATCTCACATTTATAGGATGTATTGTATATCCTTGAGCAAGTCATTTCCCTTTTCTGTGCCCACATTCCTCTATCTGTAAAATGAATAATAGCAACAACTTTAAGTTGCTATCCCTTACTTCTATCTTTTAATTGGATGGAAACCTTTTCATGATTGTCAGTGAACTATAGAATTTTTTTTTAAATTTAGGAGGGGGTGGTGGATAAATTTGAAAGGGTTATTGTTTCCAGTTCAAACAAATACAGATAATTGTGTTGGAAAAAAGAGAGACTTGGAGAATCCAGCAGGCAATGGCCGACATTCCCTCCAGTCTCCAACATCTTCACATTGTCTGTCTGCCTTCTCTGATTTGCATATACAAGGTCTCTTCAGTTACTCTTTAGTAGTTAGAGGGCTACCTTTTCCAGCAATCTATCTCTGGCATCCTACAGTTGGCCTCCGCCAGGGAACTGATCACCCTTTTATGCAGTTGTCTGTTTGGAAGTGTGATACCACACAACTGTGATGTAAGCAAGGATCTATGACTTAAGAACGACTAATATTCTCAAGCTAATCCTCTCAACACCTAAGTCTCCTGGAGGCTTTCCTTCTGCCTCAGTCACTCCTTGCCTCTCATCAGTGTTCCTCTGTATCAGCTGGAAGCTTTAGAAATGAAGACCTCTGAAGCAGGCACTGTCCCAGGTGTGCTCCCCATATGCCCCAGCAAGGACGCCTACGGCTGGAATGCCTTAGCTCCGCCCCTTCTGAGCTTCTGGCCCGCTCCCTCCCCACTCGGCCTGCACCTGCCTTTGGCCCGCCTTCTCCGTAAACTGGGGTCAGAACTGCGCACGCTCCTTCTCAACCTCCTTGTAGCGTGATGACGTTGACGTTGGCGTGTAACGTAGTGGCGGCTGTCGCGCTTGCTTCAGCTGGGAGAGGCGGTCTGAGCTGTGGGTTTGGAAGCTACGCGGGACCGTGAGGTGTCTCGCTCGGCCACGGCGCGTGGCTTTTTTTGGGCTTACGCTGCTGACTCTATTGTCTCCGCTCCGCCCAGTCCCGGGAGAGGGAAGCGCAGTGGAGGTTCTGTGGAGACAAAGCTGGAACCCCTGAAGGGACAGGGAGCAGCCGAGGTTGGGGGGCGTGGAGCGCCTGAGTGCAGGGCTGCAGCCCATAATTGGGGAGCAGTCGAGAGGGGGAGGTTCACCATAGGCAAGGTCCGCACCCGCCGGGATCGGGGCTGGTCCCGAGGAGGGCTTGGGGCGGCCGTGCGATGTTTGGGGCCCGGTGCCTGGTCCGAGCCCTGCGCTCCTGTTCCTCCACTCCCTGCCCGAGACACAAACCTTCATCCAGACTGAACGTGCGGGATGCCCTTGGGGCCCAGAACACGATTGGGGAGCGCGTTAAGGTTCAGGTTGGTGTATGGGAAGGGAGTGGGCTTTTCTTTTTAATGACTTAAATGGCACCTCCACGACTAGGCTTGCCTTGTCAGGAGGAATGACAGGCAGGGAAAGGAGAAAAGGTGGTCAGCTGCGTGCGTTCACACTTTTCTCCTTTCTTTGCCTACCGTTGCTCTTTGCAGAACTCTTGGGATGCCTGTGAAGTCCTGGAACTTTGCTTTCCCGGTGGGACGTTCTCTGTAAACTTGTTAGTCATACAGCAGAATAAACGTACGAGCCTCTTTTCCTTTATCCTTCATAATGAACATCCCTAGTTAATAGTGCCTGCCTCGAGCTAGCTCCTTGAGAAATGACACCGTGTCTTAAACGGTCTTGGTATTCACACATGTCTGACAGTAAATACTCGTTCGACTAAACAATGGCTTTTTTTTTTTCAACTTTTAACAACCCCCAAGGCCTAAAAATGGGGGGTGGTGTATAATATATTTAATACGTTAGGAGAAAGAGTAGAGTGTAGCAGTTTGAAACTCTGGAGTTAGGCTGCCTAGGTTCAAATCTGCCACTAAGTGGCTCATGAATTATGGGCATGTTTCCTATGTGTTTTATACCTGTTTCCTTCTTAATGGCAATGAATCTAATAGCCTTAACCTCATAGAGTCCTGAAGATTAAGTGAGGTGATAGGTATTAAGACATTTAGAACAATGGCTTACGTCAAATGTTGGCTGCTTTTATTTCTCTTGTTAATATCAGTTGCAACAGTTCCACACAGAAGATTTTCCCTTAAGGGAGTAGACCAAACAAGGTGGTTTGACCGTTTTTTATAGGTCGCTGAAACACCGATGAAGTTATTTTTGTTGTCCTCGGATATCCTTGATTTTTAGCAGTGTGACCTCTCTGCATTTCTTTGGGTTTCATATTTTTTCCATGATACAAACCAAAACCTTCTCCATTCATCTATTTATTTGACATACATACCTTAATGATCCCTTGGGAGTGGTAATCTAGAAAGGATTCAAAGGTAAAAGCTACTGCTTACGTTAAAGGCTTTCATTTTAATGCTGCTCGGTCTAAGCTAGTAACTGCCTGCCATTTGCGGCATTGAGCTCTTGAAATGCAGCTAGTCTAAATTGGAGGATAACTGTATATGTAAAATACACACCAATTTTGGAGAACAAAATATAAAATATCTCAATATATATATTGATTACACATTGATATTTGGGGCATAACTGGGTTAAATACAGTATTAAAATTAATTTTACCTGTTTGCTTTAGCGTGACCACTAAAACATGCAGAATTACATAATGTGGCTCACATTATGTTTTTGTGGGTCAGCCCTGGTCTAATGGTTAAGACTGGTAATTGGGGCAATGTGATTAGTATTGGTGGTATAAAAATTTTGAGAAAATATAGAGGGACGTCCTTAACTATGTGAGGTAAAGGAAGACTTCTTGTATTAAGTGACATTTCACTTGAGTCCTGAAGGATAGGAGTTCCTCAAGCAGAGGAACTCGGGGTGGGGGGGTGGAGATAGCATTCTAGAGAAGTTTGGTAATAACTTGAACTTTGAACTAAGAACTGTATTTGAATTCTAGCTCTATTACTTGGGAACTGTGATGTTAATTATTTAGAGAGATTATCCTAACTTCTCTAAATATGTTCTTCATCTCTAATACTCACTTTATTAAGTTCTTGTAAGGACTAAGTAGTAAAATATTTATAAAGAGCTTAGAACAGAAGCACGTTTTTAAATGGTGCTTCACAAATGTTAGCATTTACTAACAAGTGAAAAGCAAGACAGTGGTGCTTTAGGAATTACTATTGATTGAACCTGACCAGAGAGCAGCTGCCTTTGGGGAAGCCTGGGCAGGTGAAACCAGAAAGATGGGCACTCTCAATTGTGAAAGGCCTTGTATAGGAGACTGAGGCAATGTATACTTTATTCAGTGTAGCCCTAAAAAAAGTTCAAATTCAGGCTTTATGTTAACAAGCAGCGTGATCTTCAGCAAGTTATTTAACTTCTTTGAGCCCAGGTTCTTCACTTGTAGGAAAGGTTCACACCACAGAGTTGTTGTGAAGAAGTGATGAGATAGTACATGAAGGTAGTAAAACACTTCTCACAGTAGATTTTTAGTGCATGGTAGATATTTTTTCACTATAAAACATTAATGGACTATCTACTCTGTGCTTGACAATTGCCTTCAAAGCAACTAAAGCATGGTTCCTAAACTTTGAAAGTATTGTGGACATGCAAATAAGTAAGAGAAGAGCTTTAGTAGCATTGTCTGTACGTTATGGTGGGAACACAGCTAAGGGTCAATACCGTTTTATTTTGTTTTAATTTTATTTGTTTGCCAGCAAGAGCACAAGCAGGGGGAACAGCAGAGGGGGAGGGAGAAAGAGACTCCCGGCTGAGCAGGGAGCCCGATGCGGGGTTCATCCCAGGACCCTGAGGTCACCACCTGAGCCACCCAGGTACCCCCAATACAGTTTTGTAAGTAGAATCATCTCCCTTTTCCCAAGCGTGGCTGATAGTTAATCAAACACCGTCAGTTTCACAGTTGTTCAGTGTCTGATAGAATATTCCCGTTTCTTTGCTAGTTAAATTTAAGTTGGATGTTATCTTTGAGACCTGTTTTTAGTTGTATTGGTCTACTGGAATACCTCTCATTTGTATTCACATGTACATGTCATGTGAATTCAGAGTGTCTTTGAAAGCTTATGTACTACTTAATATATGTTCACAATGAAAAGCTGTTTGAGAACTTTGTGTGATACATTCTAAAAGGGAAACAAAAATCCAATGGAGAGGTTTCTAGTGTATACGTAATCTCCCTTCTAGGAATTTAAATAAAAGGAGACAAGGGCGAAAGTATGTGTCCTGTTATTTGTTGTGGTGGCAAAAAGGAGCAAGGGGCAGGAAGAAATATGTGAAATAGCCAATATTGGGGAAATTGATGATGTGAATTAGGCTCTTCACCTACTGGAATGTTTGGCATCTATTCAGAATGGTGAGTTTTATTAACAGAGCAAAAAGGTGTGATGCCAAAGCTGTATCTCACTGCGATAAGAATCATATTGAATTATATATGCTTAGCAGTGAGCTAAAAGCGATTGATTTGTTAAGACAGGATTCAGGATATTGGTTTTTTCCATTTAGTCTTACATGTGCATGTGTAATGAAAATGTAAAATGTTTGTGTGTTTTAAACTCACATTTAGAAATTACTCTTTATTAGGGATGGATTCGTTCAGTCCGATCCCAGAAGGAAGTATTGTTCCTGCATATTAATGATGGATCATCTTTGGAAAGCCTTCAGGTTGTAGCAGATTCAAGCTTTGATAGTAGGTGAGGTTTTTGTTTTTTGTTTTTTTTTTAAATAACAAAAGAACCTTTTTTTTTTCCTTTCATCTCTGTTCCCCATTTCTCTAATCCAGTGTTCATATTGCCCCCTGAGTGATCTTTCTCAACAAATCTACTTTTCAGAGCTTTGAGGCTTAAGTCCAAATATCTGGAATCAAGATCTTTCAAGCTCAGGCCTTTCTTTTTCTTTTCTTTTTTTTCTCTTTAAATTCAGTTAATTAACGTAATATTAGTTTCAGATTTAAGGGTCAGTGATTCTTCGATCTTAAATAATATACAGTACTTACTACATCACCCAGTTACCCCATGCGCTCACCCCCATCCCCTTAAACAATCCTTAGTTTGTTACTTATGATTAAGAGTCTCTTAGGGTTTGTCTTCCTCTCTGATTTTGTCTTGTTTTTTTTTTTCCCTCCACTCCCCTATGCTCCCCTGATTTGTTTCTTAAATTCCACACATGAGTGAAATCATATAATTGTCTTCTCTGATTGACTTATTTCACTTAGCATAATAGCCTCTAGTTCCATCCATGTCATTGCAAATGGCAAGATTTAATTTTTTTTTTTTGATGGAGGCCTTTCTTTTTCTAACATCTTCGCATAATAATATCCCGTGTCTATTCTTTGCTTCAGCCTCTCTCAATTATTTGCTGCCCAAAGAAGGGTAAAACCTCTGTCATTAAATATTGGAATGTTCTGATAGCAAGTTTTGTATTAAAATGAGGGTTCCAGATAATGATACCTTGTCTATGCTGGTTTTTGGTTACTGTAGAGAACTGGCTTTTGGGAGTTCTGTGGAAGTTCAAGGGCAGCTGGTAAAAAGTCCATCCAAAAAGCAAAATGTGGAACTGAAGGCAGAAAAAATTGAAGTTGTTGGAAATTGCGATGCCAAGGTATGCTTTCTAATACTTTAATGGGGACTATTTAGGCTTAATGTAAAACATTAGCTGTCTGATTTAAGTGTGATTATTGGGAAGATGGCACTTAGAGCATGTTTCGGTTGGACTTCGCAGATAATCGAAACAGGCTATAGAGCTGAAGAATGTAGAGAGTGTAGCAAAAAGTACGTAGATGGCTGAGTTTTATGAGTGAAGGTGAAGTATTAATCTCTGCATCTCTTTGGATGCCTGTCACAGTTGAAACTTGCCACTTCTACGAGGATGCCCAGTTAGTTGCAGTGACAGAGACATCGAGCAGACCATGTTCTTAGGAAAGCCCTGCCTAGAAATGACTTTTATAGGATCTAGAACTGTGTTGGACCAGTACCTTAGCCACTAGCCACCTGTGGCTGTTTAATGTTAACTAATTTAATATTAATCAAAATTAAATTAAAAAAAATCAGTTCCATAGTGGCATTAGCCACATTTCAAGTGTTTGGTTGTCACAGGCAGCTGCTGGCTACCATACTGGATAGCATGGATACAGAACATTTCCATTTATCACAGAAAATTCTGTGGGACACTGCTGGAGTGCCATAATGCTCGGGCTGAGCAAAGATAAGAAATCCTACATTAAGATATGTATGGGGCGCCTGGGTAGCACAGTTGTTTAAGATTCTGACTCTTGGTTCCAACTCATGTCGTGATCTCAGGGTCTTGAGATCAAGAACCCCATCAGGTCCATAATCAGCTGGGAGTCTGCTTGGTTTTCTCTCTCCTTCTCCCTCTGCTTCTCCTGTTCTTGTGCACTCTCACTCTCGCGCACGCTCTTTCAAAAAAAAAAAGACATGTTTATGCCTATTTTTGCAAGAGTCTTTGTTACTGCCTTTTATTTATCACCTGATAAAGAGGTTAGAGGGTATAAAATCATAGGTTATCAATCCAGTTTTTGAATTGGAGAAAATGAGGCCCAGTCAGGTGATCTGACTTGCCCAAGGTGATATTGCTGGCTAGTGCCACAGCTAAAATTGATGTACTAGCCATTTGACTCCCATGTAGTTGTGCTATACTTATCTTCAAGTATTTAATGAACAAAAAATGAGGAAGTATAGGGAAATTGCATCATTTTAATTCATTTTTATTTCTTTTGGATAATTGGAGGAAAACAAATACAAGGAAATAAGAGAAAAATGGTCAACTTTTTAAAAAATGTTCTGAATAATTTTTTAAGAAATACTAATTGAAATACTAATACATACTAATTGACATGTAAAATCTGGAATTGGGTCCTAAGATTTCTGAATAGTGGACTGTGAAAATATTTTGGAACTCAGGAATTGGAGATGGTAACCATTTTTGGGTTTGCTTTTTTAGAGGGATATAATGATTATTAAAATTTGCCATGTGTTTAACGCTTCTTAAATTTTTCTCTCTTGGCTTCTCTCTTTGTCATTCACCTTCTCTTCCCCTTGATTTCAAGTTCATTTTTAAGTATTTAGATATTAGGGAATTCTGATCCCCAGGCAGTTAATGTGGTCCTTTTTTGACTTAAGTAGATGTGGTACTTATTTCTCTTATGAAATAAATTAGCATGTGCACTAAAAGAAATAGATAAAATTATATGGAATAAGCTACCATTTGGCTTTTTTACTTAGCTTTTCTGTTACCTTTTTTCTGGAACTTTGGTTTTGGTCTGAAGATTTGTTTCTGTCTTAAGCTTGAAACATGAGGGTGGGCAGGGTATAATATTTCTACATAGAGTCATAATTTGAAATTTTTGTAAGTATACATTACTCTGCCAGATGACAGAAAGCTGTTGACCCTCCTTCATGTTCTTAGACATGTTGATAAACAGTGAAAAACAGTGCCAATTGATTATAAGTGATTATGGGCTTTCAAGACATTTGGGTGATTTTTAAAATTGAAAACCAGCTGTGTGTACACAGCTGTAGAAAACATAATCTTTAATATCTACAATATTCTGAACTCTTATGTGCCAAACAGTGGGCTATTTTGCATAATTATATCCTAATCTTTCTGTTTGTAAGTAGTGACTGATATAAGCTAATGGATGAAAATTTGATAAATAACAGATTAGCCTCAGTAATACTAACTTTGCCCAAGGTTCCACACCTAGTAAGTGGTAAAGCTAGAGTCACACCCACATCTCTGATTCTACCTACCAATCTACTAATTTGGAATTAATGTGGACTATATTCACTTATCTTAAGAAACAGAGAAGGAAAATTTTTTATTTTTGTTCTGAAGCATTAGTGTTTAACCAGTGTCCTGGAAACTGTTATTATAGAACATTATCTTTTTTTAGCTTTTCATTTGTTTTTTTTTTTTTTTTTTCCAATTTTTGGCAGGCTTTCCCTTTGAAATATAAAGAGAGGCATCCTTTGGAGTATCTGAGACAATACCCTCACCTTAGATGTAGAACTAATGCTCTGGCTTCTATACTGAGGGTTCGCAGTGAAGCCACGGCTGCTATTCATTCTTTCTTTAAGGTAAGGTGCTTTGTGTGCTTTTAGCTGTTCTCCCCCCGCCCCCCCCCCCCCCGCCCAGCTGTTATTTCTTGTGTAAAAGTTGAATTATTGTAACTTTGGAGTATTATCCTGAAAGTTGTGTTAGTTACAATTATTTATTCCAAGCACCCTTTACTTGTGTGGTACTTTTCTCTTTGGCTAATTTAAGCTTGTCCCTTTATCGCTGGTTTTGAGCAATTAGATTATGAGGTACCTTGGCACAGTTTTCTTTGTTCCTTGCATTTAGACCTTGTAGAGTTTCTTGGATCTATGTGTTTTAGTTTTCCTCAGGTTTTTCAGCCATTGCATCTTCAAAATTTATGTTACCTACCCCCTTTGGAGACCTCAGTTGCCCATATATTAGGCCACTTAATGATACCTCCATAGCTCACTGATGTTCTCTTCTTTTTTTAAATTCCCTTTCCCTGTGTGTTTTTTTAGGGGGTAGTTTCTATTGCTAGGTCGTCAAGCTTACTGATGTTTTCTTCTGTGATGACTGATTTGTTGTTATTCTTATCCAGTGCGTTTTTCATCTAACATTGTAGGTTTCATAACTAGATATTTGATTTGGGCCTTCTTTTCCCCCTTTTGTGTGGAAAAATATGGACTGCTTCATGAATCTGTGTGTCATCCTTGCACAGGGGCCATGCTCATTTCTCTATATTATTCCGGTTTTAGCATATATGCTGCCAAAACAAGCACTATTTGGACCTTTTTAAAAAATATCTTCCATATCTCTACTTAACTTTTTGAACATACACAATACAGTTTTAATAGCTGTTTAATAACTGTTTTATGTCTTTATGTCTAACATGTCTGTCAGTTGTTAAGTCCTTTTTGATCTACTGCTTTTATTTTTATTTATTTATTTTTGATTTACTGCTTTTTGTCGTCTCATTACAGGTTATGATTTCTTGCTTCTTTGTATATATGCCAGTCTTTGGTTAGATGCCAGACAGAAAATTTTACCATCTTGGATATTATTAAGCTTTGTTTTGGTGTGCAGTTAAGCTACTTGAAAACTCTGAACCTTTTGGGTCTTACTCTTATGATTTGGTGAATGGGGCCGGTTAACTAGTCTAGGGCTAGTTAACTTCCACTACTGAGGCAAAGCCTTCCTGAGTACTTTACCTAGTGTCTTGTGAATTTTGAGTTTTTCCAGTCTGGCTTGTGGGAACAGGTACCGTTTCCCAGGCATTGTTTCCTCTAATCTTTCTGGATGGTTCTGTCCTTGGCCTATGATAGTTTTCCCACATGCATGTGCTGGGCTCCACTTTATTTTCCTCTTCTTCCTGCTATGGCCTGGACAATCTCAAAGTACTAAGCAAGGCTATTGATAGGGTTCACTAAGTTTGTTTCCCACCTCAGCGATCGCTGTCTTTTGTTGTCTGATATCCATGGTCTTGAAAACCATCCTTTCGTGTGGTTTTTTTTTTTTGGTGGGGTTTTTAGTTTTATTTTTGTTTGTTTGTTTGTTTGTTTTTAGTTGTTTCAAGAGGGAGGGTAAATCTGGTCCCTGTTTTTCCATCTTGGTCATAGACATATTTTATATGTGGTAAGCACTACTTTTGAAAAGTTATTGGTGTTAATCAAATAGATTGGTAGGCACCTAAAGGCATTTTTTCTTATTTAGCTTTGCTTGTCAGCCACAGGGGAACATAGTTGTTGTGTTGATGAGGTGAAGGGACCTTCCCCCATGTGGATGGGAGGGCCCCAAAGATCAGGAGTGACCCAGAAGATGAAGTTCAGTGTTATTCCAAGTGGTTCTGGACCCCTTCCTATACCATTTCTCCAGATCCAGCTGATTGTCTAGCATCATACCCTTCTCTTGGGTGCATCCAAATTCATGCAGGCCCAGCCCTATCGTAGTTTACCAAGAGAGTTCTTGCTCTTTGAAGAGCTCCTTCAGAGTTAGTTTCTGGTGAAACAGCTAAAGAGCATCATGGCTTTGAAGCATACAGTTTTGAATAAAACAAAGAAAAATAATCCTATTATAGTTTGAAAGGGTACATTTCCATATGCTCTCATAAACTTTCTTATGCAACTTCCATATGGCTTTTCAGTAGTGCTTGAAGCACACAAACAGAAAATTTCAGATCTAAAAATGTTTTTTGCCCCATATGGCTTTAAACAGTGGAAAAGGAAGACCTTCTTATATACTGAAAGTTTTATAGATTTCTGGCCACTAGGTGGTGATATTGGCAGTCCATTAACAAGTGAGCTTTACCTACTTTATACATTTATTACTGGAAGCTTTGACAAATAAGTAAACAATTTAAAAATAACAAACAGAAAATCTGAAATTAAAAAAATAATATTATAAGCAAGCAAAATGATATTTTAAGTGGTTGCAAATAATGAGTTTTAGCACTGTTGGTTATAGGTACAAATGCAGGAAATTTTTGAGTGCTATAAATTCGCTTTTTTATTTATTTATTTATTTATTTACTTATTTGACAGATAGAGATCACAAGTAGGCAGAGAGGCAGGCAGAGAGAAGAGAGAGAGGAGGAGGAAGCAGGCTCCCCGCCGAGCAGAGACCCCGACGCGGGGCCCGATCCCAGGATCCCGAGATCATGACCCGAGCCGAAGGCAGAGGCCTCAACCCACTGAGCCACCCAGGCGCCCCTATAAATTCGCTTTTTAATTGTGAAGTCCTGGAAAATATAATCCTGATAATTCTATCTTGTTACCACTTGTATGTATAACACTTAGGATTGAATTGAAATCACAGAGTACTAAAGGGCATATTACATAGTTTTATGTTATTTAGTATTTGGTACTATTTCTGTGACTTACTATTTTAGAATCCCTAAAAGATGTTAAAACTTAAAATCTAGAGGCACCTGGGTGGCTCAGAAGGTTAAGCCTCTGCCTTCAGCTCAGGTCATGATCTCAGGGTCCTGGTATCGAGCCCTGCATCAGGCTCTCTGCTCAGCAGGGAGCCTGGTTCCCCCTCTCTGCCTGCTTCTCTACCTACTTGTGATCTCTCTCTCTGTCAAATAAATAAATAAAATCTTAAAAAAAAAAAAGACTTAAAATCTAAGAGTTTCATGCCTTAAAGTATCCTAACTTAAAACTGAGGGTTTTGGAGGGGAGAGGGTGGGGCGTTGGGTGAGCCTGGTGGTGGGTATTAAGGAGGGCACATAATTGCTTGGAGCACTGGGTGTGGTGCATAAACAATGAATTTTGGAACACTGAAAAAAAAATAAAATTTAAAAAAAGGGTACTGTTCTAGGTGCTATTTTTTCCTAATATCTCTAGACTAGAAAGTCATTTTTTTTGTTTGAGTATCAAAAATATTTTGTGTATAAGTTGGTTTGTTCATAAAGTTGACACATTTGCTATGTACTAAAACTTGGATATCTAGAGTCCTCAAGAATGAATTATTTAGAAAAGCTAAGTTCCTCCCATAACAGAATAGTTAGCCACAATTTTTTTTCCAATTTCCAGTGGAGGTTATCCTAAAATATATTACGTATTTCCCTGGCTTCCTAATTGAGCCAGTAGAAGAGTTTGCCCTTTCTTGATGAGTCCAGATTCTTCATTTGAGTATCATATTTTTCCCTCTTCTGTATGGCAAGGACCTAGAAGCCCATCAGTGTGTATTCTTTTCCTCTCTATTGAATGACCCCAGACTATTGTGTCTTCAAGTTCCTGTGACTGCTTTTTTATGGATTTTTTTTTTTGTCTTCCTATCACTTTTTTGCCAGTGGCTAGCAATTGTTGTCATGTTTCTTTCTTGTTGATTCTGATTTAATAATGATGCTTACTTTGTGTGAGTGCTAAAGAAAAATACAATCCATGAGGTTTTGAGTGATATGCATGGGCCTTAGTATGTGAGTTTTATAACTTTCAGATACTCAGTGTCTTATAAAATATCTGGTTCTAAACTGTGTATGAAAAACATTTAGATATTTAGAGGTGGTCGGTGGAAAAAGAAAAATTGGGTGAGTAGGGGTGCCTGGATGGCTCAGTCGGTTAAGCTTCTGCCTTAGGCTCACAGGGTCCTGGGATTGAGCCCCACTCAGGGTCTGGAGGAGGAGGTGGAGAAGAGGGGTGGTCCTGGCTCAGCAGGGAGTCTGCTTCTCCCTCTGCGCCCCCCCCACCCCCGCTCATGTTTTCTCTCTCTCTGTTTCAGATAAATAAATAAATCTTAAGGGAAAAAAAGAAGAAAAGAAAAATTGAATAAGCATGTACTTTTATTTTTGGCTCCTTCTCCGGCCTTCCTGTCTCGAAGCAGGGACCTCTTTGCTGTAGGATGGGATGGATACCTGACACCACTACCCTAGTGGAGGCAGACAGTACTCCCCCCACTCCTGGCTTTTTATTTTCCTTTTTATTTTTCTAATTCCCTGTCCACTTGCTCTTTTTGGATTTTGTTCTCTGTGCTTTTTTATTCTACTTTTGGACTCTGTTCTTTATAGCTTTTGGGGGGAATGTTTTAGACTTTGATATAAGCCTTTTAGCAGCATTAAGGCTTAAAAAGCTGATGACACCTTTTGAAAGGTTTAGCATTAATTGAGTATTAAGAATAATTTCTGCTGCTTGAGTGATTTTTTTTTTAAGCCCATATAGTTATTTTCATAAGATTTGCAGTTTTGTTTCTTGTGGCATTTGACCAGTTCTAACTTTGGCAATTACATTTAGCCGTTAAATTTTCTCCTCCCTCTCCCCCTCCCTCTCACCACCCTCGTTTCCTTTGGATTTTTCACTTCCTTTCTTTGTTTACTGCACTCCTGCTCATAGTTGCCTATATTCATGTGGAATAAATGATTCATGTCCATAATTCTGGCTCCTAGGAGATAAAAATTTTATGTAGTAATGTTATTGATTATATTTTATTCATTCTCTGTAATGTGCTTTGTGTGGCACCTCTAGGTTCATAGCTCCCAGGTTAAGTACATATTTGAATATTTTCTGAGACTCCTAATTTATAGTTTGAATATTTAATCAGTCTACATCATAAGACAAGTTGTTAACTGGATACTTTGTATCAGAGCCAGAATACTTGAATTCTACCTTTTTAGGAAGGGAGAGGCCAATTTGGGAGGCGGCTGGTGTAATGCACTGAGACATTTTACATTCCCTCAGTGATAGGCACAATGTGGCAGAGATTAAATGTGCATGTATGAATTCATTGCATTGATTTCAAGACCAAAATTTTTGTGTGAAACACTACTATTCTGGCTCTGCACCGTAAGTTCACTTGAGTTCCTTCTTTGCGCACCTGCAACATTTACACCGACTGTAACCTTTTGCCTACATCCATAGTCAAAATGAAAGAAGCATAACCTTGAATTTGCTGGGTTATTTCAGTCCTACTAGCAAACAGCTTTTGTGGTTCACTAATGGAAATAGCTCAGACTTTGGAGCGGAAGAATTGCAGTTGGGCGCCTCAGTAATGGATGGATTTGCTGTTCAGAATCTTCCTTGGGGCAAAGGAAGTGCACTGCCTATGCCATGTGCACTGCCTATGCACAGTGTACTGTGCCATCAATTTAATGACAGACTTCCTAAAAATCATTTCTGCCTTTGTTGCTATTTATTTCTTCAGTCCCTGTTTGTCAACTTTCTTCTCCTTTTTGGTGGTTTATGACAATTGGGGGTCTCATTCCAAAATGACAACCCAGCTTCATATTGATCACTTTGTAGTCCCTTAGCAGTGTGGGTGACATCATTGTGCATTAGCCTGGAGAGAGTGTGTGTATGTTGAATCACTACCAGTGTGTTAGAGAAGTGGGAAGAAAAAATATGCCAGAGAGATCCTAAGGGCTTGGGTTCCAGTCCTGGCTCTCTCTGCCATCATCTATTTGTGTGAATTTTTCTTTAAGTCTCTCTGGGCCTCAATTTCCTTATCTTTGAAATCATGTTGGACTAGAGAATGTCTCAGTCAGTTCTTGATTTAAAATTCAATGTGCTTCTCTGCACAATAAAACACTCAATTTGATATCTTATTAGTTATGCTTGGCAAGCTAGAGAATTGATATGGCATTCTCTCAGTGCTTTTTTAATAGTATAATCAGTTATATGTTCTTAGAATTGTTTTATATACAAATATGCTGAAAAAGTGGTTTTTCTTTTCTTCCAGGACAGTGGCTTTGTGCATATTCATACTCCAATAATCACATCCAATGACTGTGAGGGGGCTGGAGAACTGTTCCAAGTTGAAGTAAGTTTTGCTTACCGTCTTGAAGGATAGGTTGCTCTTTGATATTTTTCTTTGGAGGGTTTGCCTTTTTTTTTTTTTTAAGTAACAGTTATGTGGATAAACCATAACTAGATCTTGAAGATTTATCAATAGTAATCCTTAAAGAACAGATATAGAAAATTTAGGCTTTTCTGATTTCCTGTCCTACTGGCTATATTACTGACATTGTGACTGAAAGGAATGAATTTTTAAATTAGTGCTCCATTTGCTTTCCTTAGGTAACTGTGAATTGGTGAACTAGAGAAACTTGAAGAGATTAATAAAGCTTTTCAGATCTCTTTCATGCACATTCAACCCACAGTTGATAGTTTTGGATGTAAGCCATATTTTAAAAAATAAAATAAGAAGACATACATGTGCATATTTTCTTTTCCAATGTCTTTAAAGAACACATTTATTTTATAAGAAATTATTTATATTCCATATACCTCATGAGGGCTCTGATTTTAATTCTTTGTACAACAATAATTTTTTTGAGTTCCTGGTACATGTCAGGCACTGTTAGCTTTCCCTTATTGCACATTACTTAAAAGTTACCAGTTTTTCTTACTTGCAGGCAGTTGAAAGCCTTTCATTTACCAATTTTACAACCTGTTTAACATCATTGGCCAGTAATATAATAATGGGCAGAGAGAAGTGTGTGTTGATAAATGGTGCTTTTTGTATTTATCTCTCAGAAGTCAAGGTTCTTATTTATACATCTGGGTGATTCCATCAAATGACAAGACCTGTGTATAACTGCTCTGTCTGGTGCAGTACGTTTGGACTCTTGATAATGATGCCTGCTCTTCTTATTATTGAACAAAGTATTCACTGGGAGAAGTTGTCCCAGTGCTTGGAAGTCATTATTCAAAATGATAATCAATGCTGCCCGTATTCATACATAGTTTGAGGAAATCTTGATAGCCTTCTACACAAAGCAGAATAAAAATGCTTTGTTGAACATTTAAACTGGGAGTGTTAGCATCTGTAAATGTGAGTTCAGAAAAGCCAGCCAATGATAAAATAACAATACATAAATTGTGAAAGACATTCTCTTCTAGGCGTTTCTGTTATTTATTTTCTCTTTGCATCTTAATAGTCTCCTGAATGTTGAAGTGAGAAATTACCCACCTTAAATACATTTCATAATCCCTTAATCTAAACCACTGAATATTAAAAAGGAAATGACAGGAAAGGAAGGGTATAATTTAAAGGAGTTTTACAAATAAGAAAATAATTATTAAAGAGACCCAAATTAAGCAAGTAAAAAAATCTGTAACAGACCAAAATAATGATACATTTGGAGAAAACTACTTTGCTACCAGGGAAATCCCATAAGCAAGTCTGAAAGATTACAGTATGTGTATTTGGCCTTTAAACAACAAAAGGCAAGTTACCAGATAAGTAAAAATATAGAGGAAAGGAAAAATACTTATTTCTGAAGCTAAACAAATGAGAAGTGTTCAATGTTTGTACCTTCTCAGGGCCAGGTTGAGGAATTTCATATTGATGGAATTAGACATGCCTATTCACAGTATCAGAAAGAAATGCTTTTGAATTTGTTTGTCCTAGGCTTCTGCAGTCAGGCTCTAGGTCAGATCTCAGCAATTTGTGGCTTTTTTGCTATGACCTGCTTTGTTGTTTTCAGAAGTTTAGTTTAGAAGACTTGTCTTCTGCCCCTGCCAACCCTCTATCCTTTGAAAGCAGGACATTCTTACTCCCACCACACACACTCTGTACAGTATTCCATTCTTCATTGTGTAAGCTTTGTCCTGAATGGATTTAAAGATATTGGGGTTTGAATCTTGGTACCCCGCTGTTAGGAGGAAGTGGAGTTTTATATTTAAATTCTTCCTTGGGGGGTATGAGTGGCTCAGTTGGTTAAGTGTCCGACTCTTCATTTCTGCTCGGGTCATGATCTCAAGGTTGAGAGATTGAGCCCCTGGTGTGGAGCCTACTTAAAAAGAAAAAATATTAGGACGCCTAGTACACCCAGGTTTGAGGGCAGCAGTAAAAGGCCATCTTGAAATGCACAATAAGAACATAGACTTCTCGACAAACCATAAGTGACTCTTAATCTTACAAAACAAACTGAGGGTTGCTGGGCAGAGGGGGGTTGGGGGGGGTTATGGACATTGGGTAGGGTATGTACTATGGTGAGTGCTGTGAAGTTTGTAAACGTGGAGATTCACAGACCTGTACCCCTGGGGGAAAAATATATATATATATATGTTTATAAAAAATAAAATTATAAAAAAAAAAAAAAAAAAAAAAGAACATAGACTTCTCTAATACACTGTTGAGAAGTGATAGCATGTTCCATCATTTTAGTTTCCCGTTTCTTCATTTCTGTTTCCTGCTTTAAGACTTGGGATATTTGTTAAAGCTTGGGTACTACTGAACACATACGTATGAAATTGCATTAAGGCGTGCATATGTTATTTAGCAGACATTTATACAATCTGTGTTCAAGATGCTAGCTTGTCTCTGAGAAGATAAAAGAGATTAAAGGCAAGAATTAGAGATTATGGCAAAAATTAGCTGGTGATGGAACATAAGATGAAATTGCTTTACGTATATATTTGAGGTTACAGTATTAACAGTTGCAAGTGGTATGGAATCTAGAGGAAAATTAGGTCAGTGAGGATTGACTTGGGCAGGAAAATCTTCCAAATGAATTTGTGGCTGGGGCGTAACCTAAGGAGGATATTCCCAGTAGGAGAACTACGTGAGCAGAGTCAAGCAATTGAAATGAGTGTGGGGTTTCCAATGGATTCTGGATGGACATATTAGAAGGTTCATATTGGTGAATGATAAGAAATAAAGTTGGATGGCTGTAGGAACCAAAAGATGGAGCAGGTTTAAAAAAAGAAAAACTTTTTTGAGATATATTTACCCACTTAAAATACAGTTCCGTGGTTCTTAGTATATTCACAAGATTCTGCAGCCATCAATCAGTCTAATTTTAGAGCCTTTTCATTCTCCCCAAAGTGAAACCTGGTACCCATTAGCAGTCCCTTGTCATTCCCCACCCTTCTCATCCACCTCCCCTCAGTTCTAGATACCACTAAACTACTTTCTATACATTTGCCTTTTGGGGAGCATTTCATAAAAATGGAATCATACAACATAGAGTCTTTTGTGTTTGGCTTTTTTTTTTCTTGAGGTTCATGTTGTAGCATTTATCAGTCCTTTATTCCCTTTTATATTCAGCTGGTATACTTTTGTGTAGATGTACAACATTTTGTTTATCCATTTGGCAGTTGATGGATATTTGGATTGTTTCTACCTTCTGGCTATTATGAATAATGCTACTATGAACATTTGTGAAAACATTTCAATGAGCATATGATTTCATGTCTCTTGGGTGGAATTGCTGAGTCATATGGTAACTCTGTGTTTAATAATTTTGAAAAGCTGCCAAACCACTTTCCAAAGTGGCTGCATCATTTTATATTCCCACCAGCAATGTATGAGGGTTCCAGTTTCCCCATATCATTGCCAACCCTTATTATTGCTCTTCTTTTTTTTTTTTTTAATTATAGCCATACCTAGAGGGTATGAGATTGTATCTCATTATGAGTTTGCTTTTTGCTTTTGAACATTACAACTTACACATTTGAGCTTTTCAAATTACAGTTCTGTTACGCCAAAGTGTGATAGATAAATGGTCTCACATTATGAATTAAATTAAGCTGAGAAAATCTAACAGTAATACTTCATATAATAGGAACATTATTCAAGTCTTAGAATTTATACATGTAAATTCGTTTTAAAGCTGAGAGTGAACTGAAAGTGTAAGCCTGTTAAATGGAACCCAAGAAGACGTATAATTTTATTTTTGAATCTCATACTGTGAAGAGTCTCATACTAAGATTCTCATGTTGCATCTCATTCTGTATGTTGAAGTTTGGCATTAGATTGGTTTGTTTGCGTGTGTGTGTGGTTATATATGTAACAAAATTTCCCACTTTGGCCATTTTTAAATGTACAATTCAGTACTATTAATTATATTTACAGTGTTGTACGACCATTACCACTCTCTATTTCTTAAAACTTTTTCATCACTACAACAGAAACTCTATAGCAAAAATTATCCATTCCCATTACTCCTTGCCCCTAGTAACCTCTAATCTACTTTTTGGCTCTATGGATTTCTTGTTCTGGATATTTCATAGAAATGGAATCATACATGATATTGGCCTTTTGTGCTTGGCTTCTTTTGTAGCATGTATCCGAATTTCCTTTCTTTTTATTACTAAATAATATTATGTTGTGTGGGTATACCATATTTTGTTGAACCATTCATTGATAAACATTTAGTTGTTTCTACTTTTTGGTATTATGGTAATGCTGCTGTGAACATTTCTGTACAAGCTTTTGTTTGAACACTTGTTTTCAGTTCTTTTGAGTATATACCTAGAAGTGGAATTGCTGGATCATATGGTTATTCTCTGTTTAACTTACTGAGAAACTGGCAAATTTTTTCCACAGTGGCTGCACCGTATTATATTCCCACCAGCAATCAATGTATGAGGGTTCCGCCTTTTTTTTTTTTTTTAAGATTTTTTTTATTTATTATTTGAGAGAGCGAGCACATGCCCGCAAGCTGGGGGTGTTGGGAGAAGAAGAGAATCTCTGCAGACTCCGCACTGGGCAGAGCCGGATGTGGGGCTCAATACCACCACCCTGAGATCCTGACCTGAGCCGAAATCAAGAGTCAGATCCTTAACTGACGGAGCCACCCAAGCACCCTGAGGGTTCCACTTTGACTGCATCCTTGCCACTGCTAGTTATTTTCAGTCTCTGATTATAGCCATTCTAATGGTTACAGTCGGCTTGGTTTGCACTTCCTTAATGACAAAAGATGTTGAGCACCTTTTTGTGTGCCTGTTGGTCATTTGTATATCCTTGGAAATACGTTTAAGTCTTCTGTCAATGTTTTAATTGTCTTGTCTTTTTGTTGTTGAGTTAAAGGAGTTCCTTTTCTGTTTTAGAAACCAGTCTATCCCCTGCATCCCCCTAGTAGTGTGAAGCCTCTGATTAGGCCCCTGGCTGGCACAGTCTTGAGTACACCCCAGTCACCTAGAGGTAGCATTGATTCTGGCCGGGATCTCCTTGGCTGTCTCTTTCCCAGACCACACCAGCTCTGAAACTCCACTAATTCCAGGCTGATGGCTCTGTTGTTTCGACAATATTCACATATGGATCCAGTCAAATTCAGGCTCCTTTTAAGGTATACATCCCAAAGTCAGTGTTTGAAATTTACCGTGAGCCCAAAAGGTCTCCTCCCTGCTGTCTCTGAGTTTCTTCCAGCAGATTAGCTGGTCCACAGGTTCTACAGTTTGTCTTTTATCACCAATGTCCAAAGCCTCCCATTTGCCTTTCAGCATTTTTTTTAAAGTACCCTTTATGTTTGAACTTTTCCACACTCTATTGTAAATGAAGTCAGTTCCTTTAAAAAAGAGATTTGAGGAAGTGTGGCCAGCTTCTGTCCCCAGGCAAAATCTCTAAACAAGGCTCTAGTGCTGGAGGCAGGGACAATGGACACTTCTCTTTAAGTGACAACCTGAAATAGGAACCGAACTCGGTGGAGTGGATGGCTGCAGCCCTGGGATTCCTAGGCTTGCCTCTCCCAACCCCATGAGCCTGGACAAGAAATCAGGGCCTAGTATTCTTAGTGCCTTGCCCAAGGTAGAGCCTCCTTCTGACCGGCAGTGACTGGGCAAAAGAAGGAAGCCCCTACCTCGTTGCCACACTAACACTGAACTATGCTTCAGCAGCAGGTAGCTATGGACAAGGTGAGAAATGCTGGCATGCTGCCCCTCCTGCTCAGGTAGTCCTCTGCCTCAGAGCTGGGGTTCAAAAGAGCCCTCTGGGCAGAGTTGCCCTGCCCCCTATTGGGGGCACTGGGCTCCATGGAATATTACTCAGCCATCAGAAAGGATGAATACCCACCATTCGCATCAGCATTGATGGAATTGGAGGGGATTATGCTAAGTGAAATAAGTAGATCAGAGAAAGACAATTATCATATGGTTTCACTCATGTGGAACATAAGGAATGGCCTGGAAGACCATAGGAGAAGGGAGGGAAAATTGGGAAGAAATCAGAGAGGGAGATGAACCATGAGAGACTCTGGACTCCAGGAAACACCTGAGGGTTTCATAGGGGACAGGGGTAGGAGTATGGGGTAGCCCTGTGGTGGGTATTAAGCAGGGCATGTGCTGTGATGAGCACTGGGTGTTACACACAACTAATTAATCACTGCACACTACATCAAAAACTAATGATATACTATATGGTGGCTAATGGAATGTCAGGGAAAAAGAAGGGCCCTCTGTCTTTGGCTATTTTAGCAGTCTGGAGTGGAGTTTCTGTCATGCTGAGCTTTGATGGGGAAGGGAGAGGGAGTGGGTTGTCATTCAAACACCACTTGTCCTTACCAAGTTTTAGTAGATTTTCTTGAATAGATGTTTCTTCATTTGTTGTATGTCCTTAGGACCATTTTCAGGGACTTTGAATGGATAGGGTGGGAGGCAAAGGTGTGTTTTTATTTTTTATTTTGTAACTTTCTTCAGTTTCACTGAGGAGTGGATCTGCAGAGCTCCCTCTCTGTCATGCCAGAGGTGAGAGTTTAAAAAAGAAAAAAAGAAAAAGGCTGATCACCTTGGACTACTTATTACCACAACAATTCTCAATTTCCTTACTGGTAAAATATGATTGACACAGTGCTTACAGGTTGTAAGGATTAAGTGAGATGACACATGAAAACTTAAAACTGTTATTGAAAAATAAAACAATGTGCATATGATGTAAGCACTAAACTTTCTCTTTTACAAATTGTTGTGCATTCTAGAAATGGTAACAAGTTACTGGACCTCAAGAATTTGGGTGCTTGTAAGTTTTTATGGCTGAGTTATTTACAGCACACATCGTTTCTGCTTGATGTTTGCACTTTTTAATATTCTTACCTGTTTCTTTTAAACTTTTTAGATGTTATGAAGGCTAACCCAGGTCAAACCTCTTATCAAAATAACTTCTTTTGGGGTTCCAAAGTGGCTCAGTTTGTTAAGCATCTGCCTTCAGGGTCCTGGGATCGAGCCCCACATGGCCCCTGCTCAGTGGGAAGCCTGCCTCTGCCTCTCTCCTGCTTGTGTTTCCTAACTCACTGTGTCTCTCTCTGTCAAACAAATAAATAAAATCTTTTTTTTTTTTTTTTTTTAAAGTAGCTTCTTTAGCTGACTTTAAGTTTTTCCTTCTTCCAAGTCCTGTCACCCTTGTGTTCAGTTGCTCATAGCCCCTTTGGACATTCAGTTCTTTTCTTTTTTTTGTTTGTTTGTTTTGTTTTGTTTTTTATATCTATTTTATTTCCTTATCTAGATTGCAAGCTTCTTACGGGGAACTGTTACCTGACAGTGGTGGGACACTTGGATACTTGTTGATTAATATTTTCTGTGGGCCGTTTTGGCTTTGCAGAACTTTCATCCTTAAAAGATCAGTCCTTTTCTGTTGAGGATGTTTATTTCTGTTAAGGAGGTTCAGTTTCTGCATAAAAAAGGCCCTGGGCATATCTAGGAAAATAGATGAGACTCATACTAGTGTTTGTGCACGGGGCCTACTGTTATTTATGCTTTGAATTTTTAATCATCTGCTTGTATTGCTTAAAAACAAAAATTATATGTAAAAGTTACACTGTTCAAAAGTTACAAAGGGTGTAACAAGTAAAAAGTTAGTTTCCCTCCCACCCCTTACTCCCAGCTAGCCTGGTTCTCCTTGCATAGGCAGTCACCATTTGTCTTTTTCTCTAGAGAGTTTGTACCAACTTTTATTTCTGTCAGCAATATGTGTGGGTGCTGTTTCTAATGAATCATCTTTCAGAATGTGTTACCAAATGTTTTAACTTTTCTTCTCCAATTTTAACCAGATATATTATTTTTTTAATTAAACTAATTAAAGAGGAGAAAGAAAGAAAATGCCACACTAGATTAAGAGAAGCAAATCTGTTTTCAAAGGCAATGAGAAGATAACTGACTTGATACCATGTTTTTGTTGCTTCCACTGTAAAGTGAGAATTTTGTGAATCAGCACTGTAGTTTGAAAAGAAAAAAAAAAAAATCCCTCAGACTGTGAACCGGTACAGCTTGTTGCTCCTAGGTCTTATTTCGAAGACTGAGCTATTTTCTTCCATCCTACAGCATCCACCAAGTGGAGTGCATTCTTAAAATGATTTAATCCCATCAGCCACACAACTGGACTAAAATTGTGCTATTTGCTTCATCCTGTAAATATTTGTTACTCCTCCTTTCTTGTGAAAAGTATTGTGCTAGTGCTATTTGACTTACAAAGTTATTTCTGTTTGGCCTCTCAGCAACATGAATTTGCAATATATTTCTAAATGGGAAAAACAAAATCCTACAATAATAAATGCCACCAAAATAATGTGACTTTAAAAGCTAGTCATATTATTTTAGATATTACAAGGATAGATTTTAAGTCAAATCATTAAGAATATAAAACACTGTGAAATCTGAAGCCAGTTATGCTTGGGTTCATAATTTTCAAATAGTTTTACTTTGATTCAGGTGCCAGCATTTTAATCTGATGATAGATCAGACTAATAACGTCTAATGTTTGTATAGTATGTTAAGTCAAATAATATTTGTATAGTACTTTACTGCCATATATGTTATTTCATTGGTGTTTTTTGTAATGTTAGACCTCTAGACAGGATTTCTGAAAGGAGTAATCCCATTTTATTAGCTTTAAGTAATCCAAGCAGAAAAAGAAAAAGAAAAAACATTTATTGAATACCAAGTATACTTCAGACACCATGTCAAGTTACTTTATATTATATAATCTTTTCAGCAACCCTTTTAAGTAGGAATTAGTTTGCCTTTGGAAGAGCAGGAGCCATGTGTTTCTTATACATTGTTGTGTAATACCTGACACATTCTCTGGCACATGGTAGGTGCTCCATAAATATTCGTTGAATAAATGATCTTTTATTTTTACACGAGGGAACGGGGCTCAGTTTAAAAACCAAACAAACATATCTGGGCTCCCTATTCTGTTCCATTGATCTCTGTGTCTGTTTTTGTGCCAGTACCATGCTGTCTTGGTGATTACAGCTTTGTAATATAGCTTGATATCAGGCAACATGATGCCCCCAGCTTTGTTTTTCTTTTTCAACATTTCCTTGGCACTTTGGGGTCTTTTCTGGTTCCATACAAATTTTAGGATTGTTTGTTCCAGCACTTTGAAAAATGCCATTAGTATTTTGATAGGGATGGTGTCGAAAGTACAGATTGCTCTGGGCAGCATAGATGTTTTAACAATGTTTATTCTTCCGATCCATGTGCATGGAATGTTTTTCCATCTTTTCCTGTCGTCTTCAATTTCTTTCATGAGTGTTTTGTAGTTCCTAGAGTATAGATCCTTTACCTCTTTGGTTAGATTTATTCCAAGCTATCTTAGAGTTTTTTGTCCTGTTGTAAATGGAATCAATTCCCTAATTTCTCTTTCTACAGTTACATTGTTAGTGTATAGAAAAGCAACTGATTTCTTTCTATGCATTGATTTTGTATTCTGCCACATTACTGAATTGCTTTATGAGTTCTAGTAATTTGGGGGTAGAGTCTTTTGGGTTTTCCCATATAAATTATCATGTCATCTGCAAAGAGAGTTTGACTTTTTCTTTGCCAATTTGAATACCTTTTATTTCTTTTTGTTGTCTGATTACTGTTGCTAGGACTTCTAGTACTATGTTGAACAATAATGGTGAGAATGGGCTCCTTGTTGTGTTCCTGATCGCAAGAGAAAGGCTCAGCTTTTCTCCATTGAGAATGATACTCATTGTGGGCTTTTCATAGATGGTTATTATGAAATTGAGGAATATCCCTACACTCTGAAGAGTTTCAATCAGGAAAGGATGCTATATTTTACCAAATGCTTTTAATGCATCAGTTGAGAGGATCATATGGTTCTTGTTTCTTCTCTTACTAATGTGTTCTGTCACATTAGTTGATTTGCAAATATTGAACCACCCTTGCATCCCAGGAGTAAACCCAACCTGGTTGTGATGGATAATTAGTGGAACAGAATAGAGAGCCCAGGTATAAACCCTCAACTCTAAGATCAGCTAATCTTCAACAAAGCAGGAAAAAATATCCAATGGAAAAAAGTCTCTTCAATAAATGGTGCCGGGAAGATTAGACAGCTATATACAGAAGGGTGAACGCAACCATTCTCTTACACCATACACAAAGATAAACTCTAAATGGATGAAGGACCTCAATGTGAAGCAGGAATCCATCAAAATCCTAGAGGAAAACACAGGCAGTAACCTCTTCAACATTGGCCATAGCAACTTCTTTCAAGACACTTCTCCAAAGGCAAGGGAAACAAAAGTGAAAATGAACTTTTGGGACTTCAAGATAAAAAGCTTCTGCACAGCAAAGGAAACAGTCAACAAAACAAAGAGACAACCTCACAGAATGGGAGAAGATACTTGCAAATGACACTACAGATAAAGGGCCAGTATATACAATCTGTAAAGAACTTTTCAAACTCAGCACCCAAAAAACAAATAATCAAGCTGAAAAATGGGCAAAAGACATGAACAGACACATCTCCAAAGAAGACATACAAATGACTAACAGACACATGAAAAAATGTTCAACATCATTAGCCATCAGGGAAATTCAGATCAAAACCACATTGAGATAACACCTTACACCAGTTAGAATGGCAAAAATTGACAAGGCAGGAAACAACAGATGTTGGAGAGGATGTGGAGAAAGGGGAACCCTCTTACACCTTTGGTGGTAATGCAAGTTGGTATAGCCAATTTGGTAAACAGCGTGGAGGTTCCTCAAAAAGTTAAAAATAGAGCTACTCCATGACCCAGCAGGTGCACTACTGGGTATTTACCCGAAAGATACAGATGTAGTGAAAAGAAGGGGCACATGGACCCCAGTGTTCATAGCAGCAATGTCCACAATAGCCAAACTGTGGAAGGAGCAGAGATGTCCTTCAATAGACAAATGAATAAAGAAGATGTGGTCCATATATACAATGGAATATTACTGAGCTATCAGAAAGGATAAATACCCACCATTTGCACTGACGTGGATGGAACTGGAAGGGATCATGCTAAGTGAAATAAGTCAAGCAGAGAAAGACAATTATCATATGGCTTCACTTCTATGTGGGACATAAGGAATAGCATGGTGAACATTAGGAGAAGGGAAAAATGAAGGATTTGGAGGGGGAGACGAACCATGAAAAAGTATGGACTATGGGAAACAGAGGGTTTCAGAGGGGAGGGGTGTTGGGGAGAGGGGTGAGCCCAGTGATGGATATTAAGGAGGACATGTATTGCATGGACCACTGGGTGTTATACACAAGCAATGAATCATGGAACACTACCTCAAAAACTAATGATGTACTGTATGGTGGCTAACATAATAAAAAAAAATAACAAATAAGAACAAACAAACAGGGGCGCCTGGGTGGCTCAGTGGGTTAAGTCTCTGCCTTTGGCTCAGGTCATGATCTCAGGGTCCTGGGATCAAGCCCTGCATCGGGCTCTCTGCTCAGCGGGGAGCCTGCTTTCCCCTCTCTCTCTGCCTACTTGTGATATCTCTCTCTCTGTCAAATAAATAAATAAAATCTTAAAAAAAAAAAAAAGAACAAACAAACAAACTTACCAAAGCTACACAGTAAGGGACAGAGTTGTAGTTTTAACAAGATCTCTTTGGCTGTAAAGTAAATGCTGTTCGTACACACCACTTTGACTCCTGAAGTTGGCTCTTGAGAAAAGATACCAAAACTGTAAAGTTTTGAGGTTAAAACTTCTTTATGAGGTAGCAGACTGCTGTTAAGGATGGGTACCACTGTAAAGTAAAGCATCCTTGCCTTTTCTTTTCAGCCACTCTTCAAAAACAGCCTTTATTTTCTTGGGGGAAGGACAGTAATAACATGTAGTGATAACTACTGTTGACAAGTACTGCTCTTTTTTGTGTATGTAACCTATTAGTAATGCTTAATTCATCTTATTAATTATCACATAGATACCAAATACTACAAGCTACAAATACTACAGTATAAAGCACACACCTGTACTCACTACTAAACTTAAGAAATAGAACACTATTAGTACTTTTGATTCCCCACTTTGTGCTTTCCCCATTCTGTCACCCTCCCTTTTACCATTGTGCCACTTATTTTTTCTGTGCTTAAAAAAATTTAGTTTTACCACAAGTGTTTGCCTGTAGGCAAAATATTGTTTCTTTCTGCATGGTTTTCAGCTTAATACAGTGGAATTGCACTCTTCTGTGATGAGTTGGATTTTGGTTTTAGTTTTGGTTTTGGGTTTGGGTTTTTTTGGTGTTTGTTTAGTCAGTGTTATGTTCCAGTTCCATCTAAATTGCTGAGAGATAGGATTCAAGCATTAATATTTTTTAAGGCTCTCTGGGTGATTCCAGTATGCCTTCAAGAGCATATATGAAATAGTCCAAGTGCATGTTTTTAACTTCATAACTACATAAATCCAGACTTTTGCCTGTAGAGAATAATGAATTTAAACTCCTACCAGTAGGGTGTGCTGTTCCACGTCCTTGCCAACATTTGATATTTTTAGATTTCTAAAATTTTAAGAATTTCGTGGACATAAAATGGGATCTTGATGTGATTTCAGTTTGCTTTTCTCCAATAAATATTGAGATTGGGAATCTTTTCTTAGGGTTATTGGCCACTCATTTCCTCTTCTATAGTATTTTCTATTGTGTTGTCTTTTCATATCAGTGTTTTTATATTCTGGATGATATTTACCCTTTTTTGAGGGTACTGTTGCAGATATTTTCTCTCAGTTTGTTGCTTACCTTTTTCTTTATACTGTCTTTGGATAAACAGTTCGTAATTTTAATGCTGTCAAGTTTCAGTCCTTTCCTTTATGGTTTGTGCTTTTGAATCATCTTTAAGAAATCTCTTATATCCTAGGGGCGCCTGGGTGGCTCAGTGGGTTAAAGCCTCTGCCTTCGGCTCAGGTCATGATCCCAGGGTCCTGGGATCGAGCCCCGCGTCGGGCTCTCTGCTCCGTGGGGAGCCTGCTTCCTCCCCTCTCTCTCTGTGCCTGCCTCTCTGCCTACTTGTGATGTCTCTCTCTCTCTGTCAAATAAATAAAATCTTTAAAAAAAAAAATCTTATATCCTAAAAATTTTATAGTTTGTGCATTACACATATATGTCTTTACCTGGAATTGAGTTCTGAATGTAATGTAAGAGTCTAATTCTTTTTTAATGGATAACTATTTCAGTACTATTTATTGAATAGTTCATTAGTCTTCCTGTGATCACTGTTGCCAACTTTGTCATAAATCAGGTTTCCATATATATATGTGTGTGTGTGTGTTTCTGTATGTTTTAATCCAGCGGTTTCTCGCTATACCAGTACCCCACTCTCTCAATTGCTGTAGCTCTGAGAAATCTTACTGTGTAGTAAAACATTTCCTACCCTTTCTTAGGAGTTTTCCTGGCTATTTGTGATTCTTTTCTCTTCCATATATACAAATCAATCATCTTGATAAGCTTGAAAAAAAACCCTATTTGTCCTTTAATTGGAATAACAGTGATTCTGTAGATCAATTTGGAAAAACTGGTATTTTTATGGTTTTGAATTTCTATCCCTGGACATGGTATATCACTCTGTATATTTAGGAGTTTTTCGGGCCTTTCCAGTAGAGTTTAATCATTTTCTTTATAAAGATCATGAATATCTTGTGGTGCCTGGGTGGCTTGTCATTAAGTGTCTGCCTTCAGCTCAGGTCATGATCCCAGGGTCCTGGGATTGAGCCCTGCATTAGGCTCCCTGGAGCCCATTTCTCCCTCTCCTTCTCCCTCTACCTTCTGCTCTCCCTCCTTGTGCTCTCTCTCTTTGTCAAATAAATAAATTGTAAAAAAAATTTTTTTTTAAATCATGAATATCTTTTTATATTTATCCATAGACACTTTATATTTTTTGTAGTTTTATAAATGTTCTGTTTCTCTTTGGAAAGTGCATATTTCAATTACTGGGTACAGCATTCAATATATGTGTATTAGAATAGGTTATTAAATTGCATGTGTAGATATGTAATATGCTTATTGATATTTAGTATACTTTCTCTGCCATTTGCTGGTAATTTAAGATCCTCTGGTTTTCCTTTTTTTTTTTTTTTTTTTTTCTTTTACAGTTTTTGCTCTATGTGTTCATCAGGCCATGTTATTGGGTATACACAAATTTAGACCTGTTTGTTGACACAGTCAGTCTTTAGTTATGTAGTGGGCCTTCTTTCTAACTCTGGTTTTTGCCTTATTGTCTATTTTGTTTGATAATAATTTAACCATACAACTTGGTTTTTATCAGTATTTGTTTGGCATGCTTTTTACTGTCATTCATCTGTTTACTATTTACTTCTATTTTTTTATTTCACTTTTTTTTTTTTTTTTTGGTCTAATGTTTAAAATGTGTCTGGGAAACAGCATACAGGTTAGGTTCTTAAAAACATTTAATCATTTAGTCTTTGCCCTTTTCCTGTTTAATGTAGTCCACTAATGGTTATTGTGATTGCTTCTGCATTTGGATGTTTTTAAACTTTTTGTGCTTTTGTTCTTTTTTTTAACCTTCTTTTGAAAAAAATTTAATGTTTTTTCCATATCATCTTTTTATGCTACTTATTTAGAAGAGACTGATGGAGTAAAGGAGAAGGGAGTATATAAGGCAGTGATTCTCAATCTTGACCACATATTTAATTCACCGAGAAACATTAAAAAATATGAATGCCTAGGGTCCGCCCCCTGAAATTCAAATTAATTGGTCTGAGATATAGCCTGGCATGGGGAATATTTAAAGCTTACCAGGTGCCATCAATATTGAAAGCTACTGCCTCTGGAGAAACTCTTAAATATATGACATTAAATGTAGACATGGGCTTAAAAAGCTAGGTGATTATGACCAACATCCTTCTCTCCCCATTGCTCTTTTGCCTCTACCAACTAGGAGACTTCACTAGTTAGTTCATTTTTTTTTTCTGTTATGCACTAGTATGCCCAGATTTATATTGTGTCATATGTTGAGAATTACTAAAAAAAATTTTTAATTAAAATAATCTGGGGAGCACCTGGCTGGCTCAGTCAGTGGAGCATGCAACTCTTGCTTGATCTTGGG
Source organism: Lontra canadensis (assembly GCF_010015895.1). Lineage (NCBI taxonomy): Eukaryota > Metazoa > Chordata > Mammalia > Carnivora > Mustelidae > Lontra > Lontra canadensis. Next base: position 20,664,669 of record NW_022631001.1, read on the forward strand.
ATCAAGCCCCACATTGGGTGCAGAGACTACTTAAAAATAAAATCTTAAGAAATAAAATGAGCGGGCGCTAAAATCTTTTTTTATCCAGGAGATAAAGCTGACACATGAAATTGTAGGCAGAATAACTAAATGTTGAAGTGGATTTTCTAGGATAATTACGCAGAATAATTTGTACAGAATTATTAAATGTCAAATGTGCTTCACATTTTGTTTTATAAGCCTGCTAGGAGAGTTCTCTGACAAGGAGAAATTAGGTGCTAGAGTGATCAGAGATGTCCACAGGGTAAAGTAGGCAATTTGTGACCCTTTTTGATATTTCTGTCTTTGATTTTTGCCCCCAACTTCATCTTTGACTTTCTGCTTACAAAAGAAACCAGACTTGTCTCAGGTCCATTTCCAGAAAGTTAAATTGGTAGGAGTTTGGAGAAGGGAGAGAAACCCCTAAGAGAAACACGCCTATAGGGTGAATATAGGGTGAGGCATATCACTTACTTAATATAATAATTCTTTTTCTCAACTAATATTGAGTATATAACCTGTGCTGGGAATATAATGGTGAAAAAGTACACAGAAGTTTTTTTTTTTCCTTTAGAATGTATGTATACTTGTAGAATGGGAAGCACAGGAAGTAAAATATATAGTATATTAGGTATTGTAGTAACTGTCTAAAAATAGCTCTGTAGTGTACTCTGCTTCCCAATATTAAAACCTTTCTGGTGTCCCTTCCCACACTTCCTTGGGCTGTTTCTGTGTAACCAGTAGAGCAAGACAGAAATGAAGTTTCCTTGAGTAGGTCAAAATCTCAGTTTCTGCCTTTGGTCTTTTGGAATGTTTGCCCTGGGGCAAGCTAGCATCTGTGTAAGAAGACTGACTACCACGAGACCATCATGCTTTGAGCTAGCCCATACTAGTCATGTAGAAAAGCTAAGTGGTATGATAAGATTCCTGGTCAGCGTTCAGCTGTTGGAGCCATCTAAGTTAAGTTACCAGCCTTGTAGTTGAATCTTGGATATCTAGCCTAGCTGAGCCTTTGTGTGACTTCAGTGCCAGCAGCCATTTGGTTATAACCACAGGTGACAACCCAAGCAAGAACCACCCAGATAAACCTAGGCAACCCACAGAATCATGAAAGATAGCAATAGATACTTATTTTAAGCTATTAAGGTTTAGAGTGCTGTTACTCAGCAGAACAGAATAGACGGTGATTTGTACAGTGGAATAAATTAAAGAGAGGGACACCTAGGTGGCTCAGTAGGCTGAGCATCTGCCTTCAGCTAGGGTTGTGATCGCAGGGTCCCGGGACCGGGTCCCACCTCGAGCTGCTTGCTCAGCGGGGAGCCTGCTTCATCTGCAGATGCTGCTGCTCCCCCTGCTTGTGCACTCTTTCACTCTCTTATGAATAATAAATGAATGAATAAAATCTTAAAAAAAAACAAACTAAAGTTGGGGATAAGAGGTTAGGAAGTTGTGTGGGGGGCGGAATTCAAGTTTAAATTGGGTCATCAGAAAAAGACTGGGAAGGTACTCAAACAAAAAACATGGATGTGAGGGAGTGCATAATGTTAATGCCTGGGGGGATAATATCCTCCAGTTAGAAGGAACAGCGAGTACAAAGGCCCTGTGCCTGGAGCTGCCTTAAGTTTTCAAGAAATAACCGTGAAGGCTAGTATAGATGCAGTGAATGGGGAGTAAATAGCAGGAATTGAGATCAGACTGGTATAGCAGGTTGGGAGTAGTTGCAGATTATATAGGGCTCTGATGATGTACTTTATTAGGTACAACACTCTTCTTTATAACAAACATAGGTTGTAATAATCCCTTTTCTCTCCTGAAGTGCAATATAGATAATAGATCTTAATTTTAAAAAGAAAATAATACAGTGTTCCAATTGCCTTATAAAGAAGACATGAGATGAAAGTAATGCAGTTTGCATATTTCATTGTATGAATGGTGTGATATCACAAGTCTAGAATACAAGTAACCATTAAATAGAGTTGCTGACTTTGAGAGCTGTAAATTAGGATTAAAGGAGTTGTGTTATATTAGTGACTTAAATGCCATGAAAAATGTTGCTAATGATGATGAGATTTGGTAATTTAGTAAATAATTCTCTCTCTCTCTTTTTTTTTTTTTTAGAGAGAGAGAGAAAGTAGTGACACAGATGGGGCAGGAGGGACAGAAGGAGAGGGAGAGAGAGAATCTTAAGCAGGCTCTACACTCAGTGTAGAGCCTGACTTGGGACTCAATTCCATCACCCTGAGACTATTACCTGAGCTAAGAGTCAGATGCTTACTTAACTGACTGAGCCGCCCAGGCACACCTATAGGGAATAATTCTTGATGGAGTTCTACAGCAAACCAAGTTCTACACCAAGCAGGCTTCCCTTGGAGGAATGTATTAATTAACATGGAGGGTGCCCTCTGGAAAATTCAGAGTATATTTAAAGAACAAAATTAACATAATGCCCATGAATGTTGCCTGGGATATTTGAAAGTCTGGTATTACCCACTAAACTCCAATAACTCTCCCTAATCTTATGATAATCAGCAGCATTCCTACTAGAAACCTCAGATAAAAGACTTTGGAGGCCATTGTAAGAATTTTAACTCGAGTTAAAAAGTGAGAAAAGTCATTACAGAGTTCTGTGCAAGGGAGTACCATAAATTACTTACATTTTAATGAAATCATTCTGGCTGCTCTATAGGCAATAAATGGTAGGTGGGTAAGTACAGAAAAAGACCAGTTAAGAATCTAATGCAATAATCATGATAGGGGTTTAGATCAGAGTTGAAATGGTAGATAGGGGTTTAGATCAGAGTTGAAATGGTAGATTCCAAAATATGGTTGGATTCTGGATATATTTAGAAAGTAGTTTATGCATGTCAGTACCAGGGCACATTTTCTTATTGTTTTTTTATCATCTCTATTCCTGGCTTATATTTTCCTAGTTAGGTTGGCTAGTTCACATCTGCTAGAGACTTTTAAACTTTTAATATGGAGAAGATTTTTTTTTCCCAACAAATGGTTGCTTCCTTTGCTAATTTTTTTTATCATTTTCTTTTTTTCACCATAAGTGTATTCTTTAATCCCTTACCCCTATTTCCCCCACATCCCCTCTAGTAACCATCAGCTTGTTCTTTATAGTGAAGAATCCATTTTTTGGTTTCTTTCTCTTTTTTTTTCTTTGCTTGTTTGTTTTGTTTCTTAAATTCCACATTTGAGTGAAATCATGTGGTATTTGTCTTTGACTTATTTCCCTTAGCATAATACTCTCTACCTCTATCCATGTTGTTGCTAATTAAATAAGGACACCCGGGTAGTTCAGTCTGTTGAGCATCTGACTCTTGATTTAGGCTCAGGTCATGATCTCAGGGTCGTGAAATGGAGCCCTGTAGCAGTCTCCACACTCAGTGAGGAGTCTGCTTCAGATTCTCACTCTCTCCCTCCACTCCTTCCACCCAATCACTCTCACTCAAATAAACAAATAAAAATCTTTTAAAAAATTAATTAGCATAGGGGCGCCTGGGTGGCTCAGTGGGTTAAGGCCTCTGCCTTCGGCTCAGGTCATGATCCCAGGGTCCTGGGATCAAGCCCCACATAGGGCTCTCTGCTCAGCAGGGGGCCTGCTTCCTCCTCTCTCTCTCTGTCAAATAAATAAATAAAATCTTTTTAAAAAATTAGCACAGGGGCGCCTGGGTGGCTCAGTGGGTTAAGCCGCTGCCTTCGGCTCGGGTCATGATCTCGGGGTCCTGGGATCGAGTCCCGCATCGGGCTCTCTGCTCAGCAGGGAGCCTGCTTCCCTCTCTCTCTCTCTCTGCCTGCCTCTCTGTCTACTTGTGATCTCTCTCTGTCAAATCAATAAATAAAAATCTTTAAAAAAATTAGCACAAATTCAAGTATAAAGTGGATTTTCTTTTTTTTTATATTTTTCCTTTTTTATCAATGTGAACTGTTAATGTTGCTGTTATTGTCCATACCTTAGAATTTAGTTAAGTACTCATAAATGAAAAGAAAACAGTAGACCCTCTTGAGCTTATTCTCTCTAGGGCCAGTGCCATTTAATGTTTTGAAGGATGGGTTTTTGTTGAAAGTCAGACACTTATTTTATGGATGACATCCTTGAGGGAAGCCTTCCATGGCATTGTTGACTTAAGGAGATACTTTGATCCCAAAAAATGATGTTGTTTTTTGGTAATGTTTGAATAACACCAAAATGATGAGATTTATATTAATATGCTTTATAATAGTTTATTCTTAAGCACCACAGCCTGAGGTAAAGGATGACCAAGCCGTTTTGTTCCAAGTATCATTATCTTGCTTTGTTCCACACAGTAACTGCAAGAAAATATGTTGTCTTTTAATTGCTAGTCAGATTTAATTTTCATACTGGGAGGAGGTATGGGACATAAGGGACTAGCTTTCACAGAAAGAAATTTGTTAAGGATTCATGATGCTTGGTGCAATTTTGTTTTATAAAGATTTGAGTGCTTATTATGTTTAGTGGTAGCCAAATCCTTTAGGAGGGACAAAAGAAATATCACAGTCCATATCAAGAAGGGGCTAGGGAAGAGATGGGTCCATAGAAAGTTGAACAGCATTAAAAAGTGTGAATGATTAAGTAGAAAAGATTGGTAAAGAATTATATCTCAGGGGGACTTACAGCACAAGCAAACACTCAGGGTAAGGATGACTAAGGCACATGGGGGGAAACAAGATCAGTTAGGTTTAAAGAGTATTGTCAGTATGTTTTTCTGGTTTTGAGGGTTTTTAATGGAGAAGAATGGGAAAGAACCCTGAAGAGGTCAAGTAGGTTAGAACAGAGTAGAGGACACACTGCAGAACCACTGAGGATTTGTAAGCCTGATGAAAGCAAGAATAGGTTGGTTAGAAGGAGGGAGAATAGGAGAGGAGTAGGTAGGTCATTGGCCTAAAATCTAGGTATGAAATGATATGCACAAGGTCCTGATAGCAGTGGTAAACAGGGAAAGGAGGGAGTGAAAGAAAAAGTTTTTGTTCTTGTTTTTTTAAGAAAGAGAAAATGAGCTAGGTAGGGGGTGGGGACAGAGGGAGAGAGAGAAGCACTCTCCGCTGAGCAGGGAGCCTGATGCAAGGTGACATGGGGCTTGATCCCAGGACTCTGAGATGGTGACCTGAGCTGAAAGCAGCTGCTTAACCAACTGAGCAACCCAGGTGCCCCTGAAAGAAAAGTTTTTTAAGTGTTAAAGATGGAGAAGGGGTTTGGAACCAATGCTTTTATGATCAGAAAGGACCAAGGGGAGTTTTTCTGATAAGTAATATTCCAAATTTGCCTTGACTGCTAGAATATTTTCCTCTCACCTCCTCCCAAGATTCTCACTTCTTCCTTTATCTCAGTAAGTGGGAGGAAATGTTCGTTTAGTTGAAAAGTACAAGTTGCTTAGGGTCTTAACTCTCTGGACAGTAGATTTCACTTCTCATGGGGAAGGGGCTGGAAGATGGGATGAGAGGATAGTTAGGGAGCTGGGAGCATGTCAGTATCCATCTTTATAGCCCCAGTCTGAAAACGAGTATGCCAAAATTATTATTTTTTCAATGATAATGGAGAAATTGGTTGGTACATTTTTCCTGACCCTTTCATATTTGGGAGCAAATTTGACTTTCAGCAGTTAGTGTTGTTTCTTTGTGTGTAGGGGGCGGGGCAGGGAAAGTAAGGCAGCATTGTTTATTCACCTTTTGTTTTGCCCCAGCCTCACCCTCTGATCTTAAAGACATCAGACCCCTTTCCTCAGTTCTGTTCTTCTTTCTCTCTTTCTCAGACTTCTCAGTAGGAAAGCAGACTGTTTACAAACAGTCTGAGCTAACAACTTCCTTTTCTGCTGATCAAATAGTTGCCAAAGTGAAACCTTTCTCAGGGCTGAGAGTGGGTGTTCTAGTTAGTGGGTGTTCTGGAATGTAAATGGATCTTTATTTTGAGAAAGATTATTTTTATACCAGAAGTTCAGTGTACACCAAGATACACATTCCTAGTGACTGGAAAGTATGGAAACATGAACTGGACTTAATGGAGAGATTATTCGGTCATAGAAAGGCCTGCTTCTATGGCTTGTTAATAACAGGAGACTCTCAAAACTACCATAACCAGCAAAGGAGAATGCAGCTTATTGAGGCTGTTTCCCTTGGCTTTAGTATTTACAGTGAGGTGCAATCTGTGGCATGTCAGGGCAATTCCTATAGTGTGATAGCAGCCCCCTTTGAGACACAGCTTGACGGGAACATAAAACTATTAAACCACCAATCTTTGGGGACTGTATGAAAGGTTTCATTCTGTGTTTTGTTTCATATAATCAGAATCCCATACTTAGGAGAGACTTACAAACTTTTTTTTTAAAAAGCTTTTTTTTTTTTTTTAATTTTTTTTTAAAGATCTTTTATTTATTTATTTGACACAGAGAGAGAGATCACAAGTAGGCAGAGAGGTAGACAGAGAGAAAGGGAGAAGCGGACTCCCTGCTGAGCATAGAGCCCGATGCGGGGCTCAATCCCAGGACCCTGGGATCATGACCTGAGCCAAAGGCAGAGGCTTAACCCACTGAGCCACCCAGGCACCCCTAAAAAAAAAATTTCAATCCTCTTGTGTTATTTCTACTGCACAGGAAAAAAATACAGGGAAGCAACCTGGTGTATTAGAAAGATAATCATACTAGGAGTAGAAGCTGAGAAATCTGGATTTTAGTACAAGTCTTGCCAAAAAGTGGTTTGGTATGACATTTGACTTAACATTTAACACAACATTTTTAAGCTTAGTATACTTTTTTTTTTCATTAAGGGGACGTTATATTAAGTTCTCATCTAACTCAAGATTCTTTGATTATTTATCTGTATCCCGAAAGGCATGGCCTCTCAGTAAACTCTTAATTGGGATAAAGAAAGAAAATAGGATATTCATTGTTTTCGTGGAGCTTATAGATGGTAAGTACTCTCTTTCCTTCATGCTCTTTAAAGGAAATTGTGGATTAGGGTAAACAGGGCCGTGGCATGCTGTTTTGATTTTAGACTTTTGGTTTCTCTGCCGTGCTTCATCTTTATACATTCTGTTCTTGACTTTTCCTCCCTGGGATTACAAGTAAACTAAATGGGGAAAAATGTGGGGATGCTGGAGGGGGGATACAAACTGAAAGATGGAAAAAGTGTCCACGGAAGTAAAACAGGGTGTAGGTGCTTCATAACCTAGGAAGTTAAATAAATTTGCCATTTTGATTGCATTCTTTCCCACTCTTCAGTTTATGGCTCCTTACTCTCTCCTTGCTATGTATTTTACATTGGGGCAGAGTCAGATTTGTGTGGGTTTTTCTGTTTCATTCCCTTGAGATTTTGAAACTCCTCAGCTATATTCTACTTTTTTTTTTTAATTTTTTTTAATTTTTATTTATTTGACAGAGAGAGAGACAGAGATCACAAGTAGGCAGAGAGGCAGGCAGAAAGAGGAGGAAGCAGGCTCACTGCTGAGCAGAGAGCCCGATGTGGGGCTCGATCCCAGGACCCTGAGATCATGACCTGAGCCGAAGGCAGAGGCTTAACCCACTGAGCCGCCCAGGTGCCCCATATTTGTTCTACTTTGAGAACAGATAACTACAGGGCAATTCGAAGTACTTATTTAATATTTTCTTGGAAATCCTTAAACAGGGGAAAATTTAGACACACACCCCTCTGGCCCCATGGTATGAAACTCCCTGGGATACCCACATTAAAAAATTTTTGGTAGTTCTTTGTTTCTCATTTCTTGTCTTTATTTTATGTCTTCCAATGGCAGAATAACCTAGCAAAAGAAAATTTTCTGTTGTGCAGGATAGAAAAAGACTGGATTAAATTGTTTTGCACTAATAAACTTCATGTGATCAGGGCAAAATTAGTTGTTTGAGTGGGAGGAACTTTAAAATCACTCTTTGTGACTTTCAAATGTTTTGCTCAAAAGTCATTTCCAAATAAAATCTTTTTACTGTGACCCAATATATAAACTAAATAAAACTAGTAACTGTTTATCAGGCAGCTCAAATCTGCATTGTTTGGTCATTTTACACTGACCACCTATACGAATATCTAGCAGAAAGTTGAGAGATTGCTAGAAAAGTCTTAATTATATAGAACTCTGTACATATTGCAGGACAACCTTGACTCCTATTCACTAAATCCCCCTACACGTTTCCAAAATATTTGCTAAGAAACATTATCATCACTATTGAGAGGCACAAATCTATGATCTCTCCCCCAGTAATCTTACCCAGTTTTAAGGCTTTGTGTGCTATCTACATGCTGATGACTGCAAACTGTTCTTTCCAGCCCTACCCACTCTTTCTGAGCTCCAGATTTGTAGGAACAACTACCTTCTTGATGTTTTTCCTGTGATGTCTAGTGTACACTCAGATGTAATATGTCTTAAATATAACTCTTGATTTCTTCTCTCCAAAGCCTCTGCCTCTTCCTCTGGTTTTTTCCATAGCACTAAAAGTTACTGCTATCCATTTAGTTGCTTATTAAGTAAACAGTCTAGAAGTGAAACTTAATCAGTGGTTCTCCTGCCTGTCTTCTTCAATCCCCCATCTAATGTATCAGGAGATACATTATGAATCAGGAGATTCTGTTGATTTACCTCAGTGTAAATCCTCATTCTCTCCAATTCTATTTCCAGTGTTACCTGTTTAACTCAAGCCACTCTCTTTTCTTGCTTGTGATTAAGTCTTCCCATTTATACTCTTGTTCTCCTGTTATCTTTTCTCCTCTCAGACATGAGTGTAATCTTAATACACATCATGCCAAAACTCTGCTTAAAATATTTCAGTGGTTACTCTGTGTTCTTAAAATAAAATCGAAACTTCTTATCATGATTTATGAAGGCGCTACAGTGATCTCACTCCTGCCTGCCTCTCCAACTGAATCTTTTAACACTCTCTCTGATCCTTAATCTTTTCAAGTTACAGTAACCTGCCTTCTACTCCTTAAATACAGGAAGCCCTTTCCTACTTCCTGAGCTCTCCACTGGATGTTCTTTGTGCCTAGAATATTCCTCTTCCATAGAGCAGACACATTCTCATCCTTCAGTTCCGTGCTGGCATGTTGCTGCTTCAGGGCGCTGCCCTCCCCACCCCCAATCCCTTACTCACTTATTGCAACCTGTAGTTATCTTGAATCTTTATTAGTTTACATGTTCATTTGTTTTCTTCCCCATTAGGCAGTATAAGCTCTCAGAGAGGACTGTTTTATTCATTGCTTTGTCTTTTTGTCTAGCACAGTGCCTGGATAAAGGAATGACTGGTATATACAACTTGTTATAGGAAGTACACAGAAACGTCCTCTTCCTAGCCTGGGCTTGGAGTGAGCATTAGGGGTGCCTGCTAGTAGTAAGAAAGCTTCATGGATGAGTGATTTATGAGCTGAATCTTGAAGGACAAATAAGTTAGTCCATTTAGAACCTCTGGGTAGAGGGAGCAATGTACTGTGTACAAAGACCCAGGGATTAGCAAGGACATTTGCAATTAAATTTGACTAGAGTGCACAAAGTAAGTATGAATTAGAACAAGAAAGCTTTAGAAGGTCACTGCCAGAGAAGGAAGTTTCTTTTCTTTGCCTTTTTTTTTTTTTTTTTTTTTAATAAGGAAGTTTCTTTTATGCTAGTTCAAGGGAGACTTTGGGGAACCATCAAAGGATTTTTGTATTGTTTTCGGAGTAATCAAAATTTCAGTTTTATGAAGATTATTCTGGCAGGAGGCTTGAGGTTTCAAAATTGGAGACTGTGAGACTTCTGTCTATAATTCTTTTTGGACATCTTCTATTTATTAAAGCCTTCTTTTAGGCCATGATTAAGAAACTCACTTTGTTTCCTGTTGGGGGAGACAAATTGTTTTATTATAGCATTCCCTAAACCCCTTTACACTAAAAAGTTATGGAGGACCCTGACGAGCTTTTGTTTATATGAGTTATAGTCTATTGATATTTGTCACATTAGAAATCAAAGGTGAGAATCATTTTTAATCTTTATTGCTTCATTTAAAATTAATTATAATAGACTCACTGTGTTAGCATAAATAAAATATTTTCTATGAAAAATACATATATTTTCTAAAACAGGATTTGTCAAAAGACTTGTATTTTCTATTTTTGTACATCTCATTAATGTCTGACTGATATAAGATGTCTGGATTCTCTTACTTGTGTCTGCATTCATTCTGTTGCAATGTGTCATTTAGGTTGAAATCCATTAAGTAAATCTAGCCTCATACAGAGACGTAGTTGGAAAAGGAGTATTCTAATGGCCTTTTCAGATTATTGTTGCTCTTCTTCTTTGATACCACAATTCAACAAGTGGTAGTTGTTTGAAGATTAGTTGTATTGTAGAATCTGTGCTGATCTCTTCCCTGGCTTTTGCTTTTGCCTAGAGTACTCTGCCCAGTTCAAACTACAGGCATACCTTTGAGATACTGCCAGTTCAGTTCCAGACCACTGCAATAAAGTGACTATCACAATAGAGCAGGTCAAATGAACTTTTTGGTTTTCCGTGCATATAAATATCATATTTACACTATATTGGAGTCTATTAAGTGTGCATTAGTATTATGTCTAAAAAAGCAATGTATACACTTAATTTAAATATGCTTTATTGCTGGGACTCCCGGGTAGCTTAGTCCATAAAGCATCTGACTCTTGCTCTCAGCTTAGGTCTTGATCTCAGGGTTGCGAGCTCAAGCCCCACCACACCCAGTGTGGAACCTACTTAAAAAAAAAATACTTTATTATTAAAAAATGCTAACCATTATCTAGCTTTCAGTGAATTGTAATCTTTTTTTGCTGGTAAAGGGTCTTGCCTTGATATTGGCAACTGCTGACTAATCATTAGGTGGTGGTTGCTGAAGTTTGGAGTAGCTGTAGCAATTTCTTAAACTGCTGCATCAGTTGACTCTTTCTTTCCTGAGTAGTTTCTGTGTAGCATGCCATGCTATTTGCTAACATCTTATCCTCTGTAGACCTTCTTTCAGAATTAGAGTCAATCTTCCACAATTCTGCTGCTGCTTTATCAAATAAGTTTATGTCATATTCTAAATCCTTTGTGGTTGTTTCATCAATCCTCATAGCAGCTTCACCAGTAGATTCTATCTCAAGAAATCACTTTCTGTGCTCATCCATGAGAAGCAGCTCCTCATCTCTTCAAGTTTTATGAGATTGCGGCAATTCAGTCACATCCTCAGGCTCCACTTGTAATTCTAATTCTCTTGCTCTTTCTACCACATCTGCAGTTATTTCCTCTACTGAAGACTTGATCCCCTCACAGTCACCCATGAGGTTTGGAATCCACTTCTTCCAAACTCCTGTTCATGTTGATATTTTGACTTCTTCCCATGAATCACAAATGTCCTTCCTGGCATCTTGAAAGATGGATTCTTTCCAGGAGGTTCTCTGTTTACTTTTCCCACATCCAGCTGAGGAGTCATTATCTATGGCAGCTATAGCCTTATGAAAGGTATTTCTTACATAATAAGACTTGAAAATCAAAGTGACTCCCTGGCTGCAGAATGGATGTTGTGTTAGCAAGCTAGAAAACACTGATTTTGTTGTACAGCTCTATCAGAGCTCTTGGATGACCAGGTGCATTGTCAGTGAGCAGTAATATTTTAAAAGGAATCTATTTTTCTGAGCAGTAGGTCTCAACAGTGGTCTTAAAATACTCAGGAAACCATGTTGTAAGCAGATGTGCTGTCATACAAGCTTTGTTCCATTTATAGAGCACAAGGAGAATAGACTTAGCGTAATTCTTAAAGGCCCTAGGATTTTAGGAATGGCAAATGAGCGCTGGCTTCAACTTAAAGTCACCAGCTGTGTTAGTTAGCCCCTAACAAGAGAGTTAGTCAGCCTGTCCTTTGAAGCTTTGAAGCCAGACATTGAGTTCTCTCTAGCTCTGAAAGTCCTAGATGGCGTCTTCTTCCAATACAAGGGTTATTTTATCTGCTCTGAAAATCTGTTGTTTAGTAGCCACCATCATGACTTATCTCAGCTAGATCTTCTCAGTAACTTGCTGCAACTTCTACGTCAGCTCTTGCTGCTTCACCTTGCAGTTTCATGTTATGGAGATGGCTTCTTTCCCTAAACCTCATGAACCAACCTCTGCTAGCTTCACACTTTTCTTCTGCAGCTTCCTCACCCTCTGTCAGCCTTCACAGAATTGAAGACAGGGCCTTGCTCTGGATTAGGCTTTGGCTTGAGAGAATGTTGTGACTGGTTTGATCTTCTATCCAGACCACTTAAACTTTCTCCGTATTGGCAGTAAGGCTGTTTGACTTTCTGTCATTTATGTGTTCACTGGAGTAGGACTTTTAATTTCATTCGAGAACTTTTCCTTTTCACACTAAGGCCAACTGGTGCAAGAGGCCTGATATAAACGAGACACCAATAGTATTATCCACTATGACTTCATTTTCAATGCAAATATCAACAGAGTGGCAAAGACAAATAACTCTACTATTATTATGACAATAGTTTTGACCTCATGAGCCTCCTGAAAGGATCTCAGGAAACCCTCTGTGAGCATAGACTACCCATTGAGAATCTCTGCTTTGATACAATGCAGTGTGAAATCTCACACACTGATGGTGGCAAAGAACGTTGGTGTAACCCTTTTGGAAAACAGTTTGGTATAATCTGTTAATGTTAAAAATAGGCATATCTAATAACTCAACAACTTTCCACACAAGTGCATATCGCTAGACATTTTTTTAAAAAGTACATAACAGCATTATTCATATTAGCTTCAAGTGGAAGTAGTTCAAATGTATGTGAACAGCAGAATAAATTGTCATACAATAGACAATGGAACACCCTATGACAATAAAAGTTAAATTTCAGCAAAACACACAACAACATGGGTAACTCTCACAAGTATAATTCTGAGTGAAGTCAAACATAGTATAATTGCCTTTATATTAAGTCAGAAACAGAAAAATAATAGAACAGTTTTTTCTCAACTTTATTGAGATATAATTGACAACTAAAATTGTAAGATATTCAAAATGTACATATGATTTGATACACTTACACACTGTGAAAGGATTCCCCCCATCAAGTGAATTAGCACATCCACCATCTTACCTATTTACCTTTGTTGGTGGGAGAACATTTAAGTTCTGTTCTCTTAGTAAATGTCAGTTATATAATACAGTCTTATCAGCTGTAGTCATCTTATTATACATTAGATCCTCAGACTTTGTTTATCTTGTAACTGCAAGTCTGTATCCTTTTACCATCCTTCCCCTATTTTCCCCACCTGCTAGCCATCACTTTTCTACTCTCTGTTCTTTGAGTTTGGGGTATTATTTTTGTTTTTGTTTTGAAGATTCCACACTTAAGTGATACCATGAGGTATTTGGCTTTGTCTGGCTTTTTCCCTTAGCATGTTGCCTTGTAGATTCATCCGTGGTGTTGCAAATGACAGCATTTCCTTTAAACACTCAGTAGTATTCCTGTGTGTGCATGTGTGTGTCTGTGTGTCTGTGTCTGTGTACGTGTATAAATATACACCTCACATTTTTTTTAACTGTTCATCTGTTGACAGGAAATTTCCAGACCTTGGCTATTGTGAATAATGCTGTTATGAACATGAGGATACAGATATCTCTTTGAGATAATGATTTTATATCTTTTGGATATAGATCCAGAAGCAGGATTATTGTATCATAGGGTTAGTTATATTTTTAATTTCTTGAGGAGTCTCCACACTGTTTTCTGTAGTGGCTTTGCCAGTTTACATTTCCACCAACAAATGTTCAGGGGTTTCCTTTTCTCCACATTGTCCCTGGCATTTGTTATCTTTTCTCTTTTTGATAATAGAATCCTAACAGATATGAGGTGGTATTTCATTGTGGTTTTGGTTTGCATTTCTCTGATGGTTAATGTTGTTGAGTATCTTTTCCTGTGTGTTTTGGCCATTTGTGTATTTTTTTTTTTCATTTGTGTATCTTCTTTAGAACAATGTCTACTTAGGTCCTTTGCCCATTTTTTATTGGGTTATTTATTTTGCTATTGAGTTACATTGAATTCCTTGTATATTTTGGATATTAATCCCTTATCAGATATATGGTTTGCAGATATTTTCTCCTATTCCGTAGGTTCCCTTTTCATTTTGTTGATGGTTTCCTTCACTATGCAGAAGCATTCTAGTTTGATGTTAAATCCAAAAAATCATTGTCATGACCAGTGTCAAGGAGCTTACCCACTGTTGAGGTTCTAGGAGTTTTATGGTTTCAGGTCTGATGTTCAAGTCTTCAGTCCATTTTGAGTTAATTTTTGTGTGTGGTGTAAGATAGGGTCCAGTTTCATTCTTTTGCATGTAGCTGTCCAGTTTTCCCAACACAATTTATTGAAGAGACTGTCCTTTTTCCATTGTATGGTTCTTGACTCCTTGTTATAAGTTAATTGACAATTTATGCATGAGTTTATTTTTGGACTCTATGCTGTTCCATTTACCTGTGTGTCTGTTTTTATGCCTATAGCATACTGTTTTGATAGCTTTGTAATGTAGTTTAAAGTCAGAAAGTGTGAAGCTTCCAACTTTGCCTTTCTTTCTCAACATTGCTTTGGCTAACATGAGTCGATAGAAAAGACTATTCAGAGTCTTTTGTGGTTCTATACAAATGTTGGGATTATTTTTTCTATTTCTGTGAAGAATGCCATTGGAATTCTGATAGGGAGTTCTTTGAATCTGTAGATCACTTTAAATAGTATATACATTTTAACAATATTAATCCTTCTGATCCATGAGCATGGAATATTTTCTATTTGTGTCTTCACTTTCTTTCATCAATGTCTTAATTTTCATTGTACAGATCTTTTACCTCCTTGGTTAAATTTTACTTCTTCCTTTCCAGTTTGGAGACCTTCTATTTCTTTTCTTTCCTTTCTTTCCCTTTCCCTTTCCCCTTTCCTTTCCTTTCCTTTCCTTTTTGCCTGATTCCTCTGACTAGGAGTTCCAGTACAGTGCTGTTTAAAAGTGGTGAGAGTGAGTGTCCTTGTCTTTTTCCTCATCTTAGAGGAAAGGCTTTCCATATTTCATCACTGAGTATGATGATAGCTGTGGGCTTGCCATAGATGACTTTGTGTTGAGATACATTCCTTCTATGCCCAAGTTATGGAGAGTTTTTATCATGAAAGAATGGTGAATTTTGTCAAGTGCTTTTTCTGCATCAGTTGAGATGATCATATGATTTTTATCCTTATCTTGTTCATGTGGTGTATCACATTGATAGATTTTGGATATTAAACCATCTTGGCATTCCTGGAATAAATCCCACTTGATCATAGTATACGACCTTTTAATATATTATTGATTTGATTTGCTAACATTTTGTTAAGTATTTTTATATCCATATTCATCAGGGATATTGGCCTATTGTTTTCTTTTCTTCTAGTGTCTGTGCCTGGCTTTGGCATTATTAGGGTAATGCTGTCCTTGTAAAGTGAGTTTGGAGGTAGTCCTTCTTCTCATTTTTTGGATGAGTTTGAGAAGGATTGGTATTCGTCCTTTAATTGTGTGGTAGAATTCACCAGTGGAGTCCTCTGGTCCAGGACTTTTCTATGTTGGAAGGTTTTTATCACTTTTCTTCAGGGTAAGTATATGTTTCTAGGAATTTATCCATTCTAGGATTCTATAACTGTTAATAGTACTATCACAATCCTTTGTATTTATGTCTTATCAGTTATAATGTCTCCTCTTTCATTTATAATTTTACTTGTTAAGCCCTCTCTCTTTTTTTCTTGGTTAAGTTGAGCTAATGCTTGTTTATCTTTTCAAAACACTAGCTCTCAGGGGCACTTGGGTGGCGCAGTGGGTTAAGCCTCTGCCTTCAGCTCAGGTCATGGTCTCAGGTCCTGGGATCGAGCCCCGCATTGGGCCCTCTGTTCAGTGGGGAGCCTGCTTCCCCCTCCTTTCTCTGCCTGCCTTTCTGCTTACTTGTGATCTCTCTCTGTCAAATAAATAAATAAAATCTTAAAAAAAAAACAACTAGCTTTCAGTATTATTGATCTTTTCTATTGTCTTTTTAGTTTCTATTTAATTTATTTCCACTCTGATCTTTACTTCCTTCCTTCTGCTAACTTTGGGCTTAGTTTGTTCTTCTTGGGAAAGTAATATATTGTTTTGATGGTCAGGTTAACAGTTTGGGGAGGAAAGATGAGTTATTGGAAACAGGGTTACTAGAGTTTTGTCATAGGTTGTTACTATTATGTTTGGTGTTCTGGGCAGTAGTCACCAAGGCATGTATTTTGTGATAAATCATTGAGCTGTACTTTTTTGCACGTGTGTTGCATGTTGCAATAGAAAACTTAAAGAAAAAAGATTAGCAGGTTTTTAGTGTTCTTTCAGCAAATGCATATAATAGAAGCATGCTATTTTTGTTTCATAATTAAGTTATTACCAATTTTTGAGTACATTAAACCATCTTATCCTGGCATCAGTTGCTGTCTTTTTGAATCTTTAACATGCTTACAAATAAATTTTTTTTGTTTTTATCAAGTGAGATTATATTCTCTATTGCGACTATAGTAAGCTTAAAAGTTCCTAATAAGAAATGTTTTAAATAATGAGGTGATAATTAAGGCAGTTCTATTCCTCCATATTTATGTCAGTAATGGTTTTATCACCTGATTCTGAAACTTTTGGGTACATTTACAGAGGGTTATAAAAACAAACAAAGTAAACACATTCCTATTTCTGAGTCTTATCTTTGTGATAAAGAAACCAGAGTAAAGATCAAGATGGGCCCTATATGAATACAAACAACCTCCTCAGCTTCCTGGTGCTACATGTATTCTGTGTGAGGAGTCTTTTATCTCTTTGTTTACATTTGCTGAGACTGATAGAAATGATAGGCATTAAGGAGGGCACGGGATGTGATAAGCACTGGTGTTATATGCAACTGATGAATTATTCAACACTACATCTGATACTATGATGTACTATATGTTGGCTAATTGAATTTAAATTTAAAAAAAAGAAAAAAAAAGAAATGAGACCATCTCTCTTGGCAAATGAAGGGTATAGCATGTTGATCATAGAGATCCATCCATATGTTGATGGAATTTTTAAAAATGGGCTTTCCTTTTTACAACACTCAGATTGAAAGCGGAATTGAGCAAAGACATAAATACTTCCCATAAACTCCCTGCCCCACACATGATAGCCTCCTCCTTATCAGCATCCCCCACCAGAGTGGAACAGTTTGTCAAATTGTTGACTCTTTATTGACACATCCGTATCACCCAAAGTCCTTGGTTTACATTAGGGTTCATTCTTTGCATTGTACGTTGTGTTTGGACAAACATATAAGACATGTATATACCATTATAGTATCATACTTAGTAGTTTCACTGCTTTTAAAATCCTGTGTTCTACCTATTCATCCCTCACAACCACAGAACTTTTTTGTTGTCTCAGTGGTTTTGAGAATACAGAATACAATATAGTTGGAATCATACAGTATGTAGCCTTTTTATATTGGGTTTTCTTTTTCACTTAGTAATATGCATTTGTAATATGACTTTTCATGGCTTGATAGCTCATTTCTTTTTAGCTGAATAATATTCTTTATCTGGATGTAGCACAGTTTATCCATTCAACTACTGAAGGATGTCTTGGTTGCTTCCAAGTTTTGGCACTTGTGAATAAAACTGCTGTAAACATGTGTGCAGGTTTTGTTTTTTGTTTTTTGTTTTTTGTTTTTAAAGATTTTATTTGTTTATTTGACAGATCACAAGTAGGCAGAGAGGCAGGCAGAGAGAGAGAGAGAGGAGGAAGCAGGCTCCCCGCTGAGCAGAGAGCCTGATGCGGGGCTCGATCCCAGGATCCTGGGATCATGACCTGAGCCGAAGGCAGAGGCTTTAACCCACTGAGCCACCCAGGCACCCCATGTGTGCAGGTTTTGATAAAAGTTTTCAACCCCTTTGGACAGGTATCAATCAGTGCAGTTGCTCAAGAGTGTATTAGTTTTGTAAGAAACTACCAAATTGTCTTCCAAAGTGACTGTACCATTTTGATTCCCACCAGTAGTGACCAAGAGTTCCTATTGCTCTATATCTTCGCCACCATTTGGTGTTGCCAGTCTTCTAGATTTTGGCCATTCTAATAGGTTTATAGTGGTATTGACTAGCTTTTCAGCATGGTTGGCCAAGACACTGGCTGTGAGTCATTTTCTATGGATCACAGGATTTGAATACCCCCACCCTCAGCCATTTTTTCAGCAATCTATGAGCCAGGTTTTGTGGGGTTTTTTGTTTTTAATTTTGGACACTCAGAGGAATAAGGAACTCGGGGAAAGTTCTGTAAGTTCCTTTCGGGTATTAGACCAATTGATAAATGAGTGAGTAATTAAGATTTTGTGGATATAACCTCCTCCAGACATACTCATAACTTACCAAAACTCAAGATTAGTGCTTCATATTAAATAACATTTGTTTCACAGTTAACCTATGAAATTGAAAAATACTGGAGTTTCTCAGGGCCCTTGTCTCTTATTCATTACTGTATCCCTGCAGTTAGCCTAATACCTGGCACATAGTAGGCATTTTGTAAATATTTATTCAGTTGAAAAATGAATTGAAGTAGGGCCTGAAAAAATAGGGATAGCTCTATTTGAGCTGAGACACAAATTTATTTTTCAGTGGAAAGACTTTAGAAAAGGCTTCATTCATGTTAATGCTAAGGAATGCAGTGATCAAAAATGGTGAGCTATAGCAACTTCTTTCTAGATAGGCATCCTGGAGCAAGGGAAGCAAAATAAAAAATAAACTGCTGGGAATATATCAAAATAAAAAGCTTCTGAACAGTGAAGGAAGCAGTTAACAAAACTAAAAGGCAACTTACTGAGTGGGAGAAGATATTTGCAAATTGCATATCTAATAAAGGATTAGTATCTAAAATATGTAAAGAACTATAAAGCTCAACACCCAAAAAATGAATAACCCAATTAAAAAATGGGCAGAAGGCACAAATAGACATTTTTCCAAAGAAGACATTCAGATGTCCAACAGACACGTGAAGAGATGCTCAACATCACTCATCATCAAGGAAATGCAAATCAAAAGTACAATGAGATATCAACTCACACCTGTCAGAATGGCTAACATCAACAATACAAGAAACAACAGGTGCTGGTGAGGATGTAGAAAAAAAGGAAACCCTCTTTTGCACTGTTGGTGAGAATGCAGACTAGGGCAGCCACTGTGGAAGACAGTGTAGAAGTTCCTCAGAAGGTTAAAAATAGAACTACCCTATGATCCAGGAATCTCATTACTGGGGATTTACCCAAAGAATAAAAAAATATTAATTCAGAGGTATACACGCACCCAGATGTTTATAGCAGCATTATCTACAATAGCCATATTATGGAAACAGCCCACATGTCCATTGATTGATGAATGGATAAAGAAAATGTGGGATGTGTGTGTGTGTGTGTGTGTGTGTGTGTGTGTATTTGCATGTACATATACAATGGAATATTGTGGAGTGTATATACATATATGCACGTACATATACGATGGAATATTACTCAGCTATAAAAAAGGATGAAATCTTGCCATTTGTAATGATATGAATGGAACAGGAGAGTAAGTGAAATTCTAAGTGAAATCAGTGAGAGAAAGGCAAATACCATATGATCTCACTCATGTGGATTTTAAGAAACAAAACAAATGAGCAAAGGGGGGAACAGGCAAACCAAGAAACAGACTCTTAGCTATGGAGAACAAACTGATGGTTCCCAGATGGAAGGTAGGTAGGGGGTTTGTTAAATAGGTGATGAGGAGTGCACTCACTTTGATGAGTACTGGTTGATGTATGGAACTGTCGAATCACTACATTGTACTCCTGAAATGAATATTACACTGTTAACTAATCGGAATATAAATAAAAACTTAAAAAATAAAAAGTTTTTTAAATGATGGAATATCCAGAAATTAAAATATGCTATAAAGCCTCTAAATTAGTGTGTTTGGGGCACTTGGGTGGCTCAGTCAGTTGAGCAGCCAAACTCTTGATTTTGGTTCTGCTCATGATCTCAGGGTCCTGGAATCAAGCTCACCGTTGGGCTCTGTGCTTGGTGGGGAGTCTGCTTACGAAATTTCTTTCTCCCTGTACCCCTTCCCCCAACTCATGCACACACATGCTCTCTCGCTTGCTCCCCTGCTCTGTCTCTACCTCTAAAGTAAATACATAAATCTAAATTTCATTTTTAAAAAACTTTTAAAAATAGTATTATTGGTGCATGAATAAACCAGGAGATAGAACTTAAAGCTCAGAAATAGCTTTAAGTTATACTACAGAGATGCTATCTCAGATCAGTGAAGTGTTACTAAGTCAACTTCATAGCCATATAATTGTATTAACCAAAAATAATATGCAGAATTTTACATACATTGTGGCAGATGGTGTGATGTGAATATGTTTTTCCCCTGAGAATTTTCATCCCCTGGGATGATATTGCTGTGGTAATTTCTTGTACTTTCAGCACAACAGTAGTAATTTCCATGATTCTTAGAATTATAGTACATAATCTACCTAGTCTTAATGTATTTCTTTCAACCTCTGAGTATTTTATTCGAGAGAAATAATATAAGAGAATATAAAGACATTTATTTATTTATTTATTTTTATATTCTTCTCTATATACTTTTAATTTTTTCAAAGTGGAGCCCAATATGGGGCTCAAACTCACAACTCTGAGATCTGGACCTGAGTATAGATCAAGATTTGAACCAAAGAATGTAAAGACACTTTTTAAAGTACTGTACGTGAAATTTTTATAATTTTAGAATTTTAGAAATGTTTAGAATCAGAGCATTCATTCATTGTGAAAAATATTTCTAAACATAAACCAGGAAGAATGCTTGGTATTTCATTACTTGCCTTACATTTACTGATGTTTGCTATTACGGTATTTTGATAGTTCATAAAATAATTTACTTGCTATCTTATTTCTTTAATTACATTTAATTTAGTTATTTTGTTTTCTTTTTTAAAATACAGCAGAAATATAATATTTAGAGATTTAGAGTGTTTATTTTCAAGGTGGTTATTTGGATCTTAGAGCTCATTTTCCTTTACAGAAATATGTAATAATTATATTCACAGGGTAGTCATTAAGAGTATTTAATGCATCATATAGGTAAAATACTGTAACTTTTAAAGACAACTTATAAAAACTGGTAATTAAGCAAAACAAAAATGGTAAAATTGAATAAGAAACTATTTTATCCTTGAAGAAAATAGGAGAATGAGAAGTATTGACACAGGGATCTTGCAGTCATATGCTGGACATTTTTAATAGCTGTAAATATTGATCTGTGTTTTTTTTATAATTTTAAACATACAGGAAAAGCATAGAAAATAACAACCAAATGTCACCCAGCTCAATATATTGCTTCAGAAACTTTAAAAAATAAAACGTGCAATTTTTAATGTTATGTTTAATTTTTATTTTAAACCTTGTGACTCTCATAGCATTTGATGTAAATTTGGGTAGTTTTTAAGACTTGCAAGCATAAAGAAGAAATAAGGAAGCAGTCCCAGAGGTGACTGGGGTAATTTGTTTAGAGAGTGAAGGTTGTATAAGAGAGTACACAGATACATACCTTCTTTAGAACTGAATGAGCCACATCCATGAGAATGCAGAAACAGATCTAGAAATAAAAGAGATTTTTTTTTCAGTGATCAGAAAATTATATTGATGATAGTATCTTATCCTTTCCAAATTTTCCTGTTTGAATAGATGTCAGAATTAGATAGTGTTCAAAAGGTGGGCAAGTGAGTATGTGTCTTTTTATATTTAGCCAAAAGTGGTATTTAATTATATAGAATATCTTCAAATTATGTGTTTGTGAGTGGGGGTGGATAGGAGGAAGACAGAGTCATAAGGGCACGTAACTAATTTCTGTGAGGAAAATGAAAATTTTTCTCTAAGCTGCTTTAAACTTACAACCATATACTCAAAATACATTCTCTACCTTTTGTATTTTTAAAAATTATTGTAGATGTTAAGATGATGGTTACATTAAAGAATCAGTAAACATCTCTTTACAGGTCTACCAGGAAAATGACAGAGTATTGATTATAAGCAGTATAGTTATGAGTTAATATAAGAAATACTTTCTGCAATGCTATCTGCTAATCAGTGTCTATGTTAGAAAACAAACATACCCCTAAAAGTGCACTAGAGGTAGATTTTTTTTTTTAAGATTTTATTTATTTATTTGACAGAGAGATCACAAGTAGGCAGAGGCAGGCAGGGAGAGAGGAGGAAGCAGGCTCCCCACTGAGCAGAGAGCCTGATGGGGGCCTCGAACCCAGGACCCTGAGACCATGACCTGAGTTGAAGGCAGAGGCTTAGCCCACTGAGCCACCCAGGTGCCCTAGAGGTAGCTTTTAGACCAGCAAAACCATGACACTGCTTGAAGCTTTTTTACAGCTAACTGTGCTACATATGTTTTTTGTGCTTTCCTTGCTTCTTTATCAGACTTTATATCTTCTGATTTCTGGTGGCTAACTCCCTCTGTTAACCGTTGACTCACTCTTGGTCAACAAGCATTTATGGAACAATTACTAGCCTCTGGCACTGTGATAGGTGCTTAGCATACCAAGATACATAAACTCATTCCATACTCAAAGAATTCAGCGATCATTTGGCCTTCTCTTCTCTGGCTTTCCCCCAACTGTGTTATTATTACAGGTAGTGCAGTAAAACCATCTATATTGTCTTGGTATTTGACTTTGTTCCATACTTTGTTCTTGGTTTTAGATTTTTTATTGGTGCCGATCACTGCGCCACTGTAGGACAAAAGATAAAATCATGAGTGTTTATGTGATAAAGAATACAGGGGGAATGGGGCACCTGGCGGGCTCAGTCAGTAGAGCATGCAGCTCTTGATCTCAGGGTCATGAGTGCAAGCCCCATGTTGGGCATAGAGCTTACTTTAAAAAAAAGTAATAATTATAATAAATGAAATCTGCTTGTGTCAACAAACATATCTTTTTAAAAAAGAATACACGAGGGGCACCTGGGTAGCTCAGTGGGTTAAGCCTCTGTCTTCAACTCAGGTGATGATCCCAGGGCCCTGCAATCAAGCCCCACATCAGGCTCCCTGCTCAGTGGGGAGCCTGCTTGTCCCTGACCCTTCCTCCCAACTCATCCTCCCTCTCTCTTTCTCATTCTCTCTTTCAAATAATGTCTTTAAAAAAGATAAGGTAAAATAAAATTAATAAAAAAGAATACATGGGATAAAACCCATATACCATTTGAGTATTTGCTAATAGTACCTCAGATTGTACTTTAAAAAAAATATATATTGTTTTAAATGTATTTTTTGAACAGATGATATAGTTCACGGTTCAAAAGGTAGTAATTTAAAAGTACAGAAGGATTGTATCCCACCTTGGTTCCCTAATGATCTGCTATCCTTCCCCGGAATCAACCATTGTTATTTCTTATGAATCCTCAAAATATTATGTGGCACTATCACATTGTGGTTAAAGACAGAGATTCTGGCCAGGCCACCTTGATTCATACTGTGCATCACATCAGGCAAGTTGAATAAATGACCTCTTTGTCTCAATTTCTCCTTTGTAAATGGGAATACTAATAGTTTATTAGGTTGCTTATAAGCTCTTTAGCACAATGTGTGGCACATAGTAAGTGTTTACTGCATATTGGGTATGGTAGTTTCTGTAAATCTGTATATATCTGAATGTCTATTCTTTTAACCTCATTAGTACAAAGTTGAATTAAACAATTTTCATTCATGGTACACTGTTATTGGTCTATGCAAGGCACTCGTATCATATTACTGTGTAACAAAATCATTTATTCTTTCCCATGAGTCTACAGGTCATTTGGGTGATTCTGATCTCTGTTGGACTTGGTTAGCTGATGGTTTGGCTGGGAGCTGGCCAATCGAGGATGGCCTCACATGTCTTTCAGATTTCTCTGTCTTGTTAATCAGGGCATGATCTCTTTGGTGGCATAGATCCAAGAAAGAATATGGAAATGCGCAAGCATCGTTTTCAAGCCACTATTTTTGTCAATTTTTGTTACCATATCATTGGTCAAAACAAGTCACTTGGCCAAACTCAGATTTAGCATGCGATATGACAAGGGGTGTTCATACAGAGAGGTGTGAAAAATTGAAGCCATGAATGCATTTAATCTAATCTAATCTACTCTGTAGTAATTGCAGTGCAGCACTTGGTGGTTGTCTTAAAGCAGGATAGTCAGTAGTATGGAAGACAAGCTAGAAACTAGAGATCACCAGGCACCTCAGTGTGTGTGTCACCGTGTCAGACTGCCCCAGTTTTCTAAGAGTCATGACATCAGCTTTATTTTCTCTTCTCAAATCTCTTGCACATCCCCTCTCAATAAGAGATGGCCAACTATAACCTGGAACTAAGCAGGAAGGGGAATTTTAGGAAACATAGTCCTCCGTTTCAATGGGAGCAGTAATGCCAAGCTGACAAAGCACAATTCATCACAGCCCCTTTCTTGTTTTATTTTTTTCCTCTTTATCCCAGTCTCTGCTCCCATTCTTTTTTCTTCTCTCTCAGAGGTACTCACTTTAATGTTGAAATATCATCTTTTATTGTGTGTGTAGCCTCATAAAATATGAATGACCTTTTGTATGTGATTTTTAGTTTACATTAATGATAACATATTTTGTATCTTGTTCTGTTTCCTACTTTTCCCCGTTTAACTCTGTTCAAATTCTGTCCACGTAGGTACATTTATTTGTTGCTTCTCATTGCTACAAAATATGCAATGGTATTTGCTGCATTTTACTTACTCATTCTTCTAGTTAAGGACTCTTAAGTTGTCCTGTTCTAAGTTAACACCCAGAAAAAAAAGTACTGCAACAAATAGTCTTCAACATATTCCCTAATGACTTGTATAAAAATTTTTCTGGAATATATATCTAGGCATGGAATTCTTGGGTCATAGGGTATATGTATTCTTAACTTCGTGAAGTTCTCCGGAATAGTAGTACCAGTGTACACTACACGACTTTATGAGAGGGTTCCAGTTTTCCGATGAATTAGTTCTCTATGACTTTGTTAGAAAAAAAAATTTTTTTTAAAGATTTTTGTATTCATTTGAGAGAGAGAGAAGGTATGTGCACTAGAGCACAAGCAGGGGGGAGCAGCAGAAATAGAGGAAGAAGCAAGGAGCCCAATGCAGGGCTCAATTCTCAATTCCAGGACCCTGAGATCATGACTTGAGCTGAAGGCAGACGCTTAACCAGCTGAGCCACTCAGGCGCCCCAGGTTTTCTATGACTTTGTAACAAATTGCTTGAAACTTAGCAACATCAAACAGCACCCGTTATTACTCGGTTCTGTATATCATCAGTCCAGGATGGTGTAGTTAGGTTGTCCGCTCAGGGTCTCAGAAGGCTGAAGGCAATGTGTGTGCCCGTTGTATTCTCCTCTGTAGTTTGACTTTCTCTCTCAAACTCATTTCTGCTATCAGCCAAATTTAGTTCTTTGTAGTTCTAGGATTGAAGTTACCATCTTGTTGCTGACTGTTGGCTAGTTTGTTCTCAGCTCCTAGGGACTGTCCTAAGCACCTTTTTTTTTTTTTTAAAGATTTTATTTATTTGACAGACAGAGGTCACAAGTAGGCAGAGAGGCAGGCAGAGAGAGAGAGGTGGAAGCAGGCTCCCCGCTGAGCAGAGAGCCTGATGCGGGGCTCGATCCCAGGACCCTGGGATCATGACCTGAGCTGAAGGCAGAGGCTTTAACTCACTGAGCCACCCAGGCGCCCCCTAAGCACCTTTTTTGCATGTGGCCTTCTCCATCTTCGAGTCAAGGACAGCTTGTTGAATCCTTCTCCTGCTTCAAATCTCTGACTTCCTCTCCTGCAACCAGCTATAGAAAACATTTCTGCTTTTAAAGGGCTCATGTGGTTAGGTTGGGAATGCCCAGAAAGTCTCCAAATCTTGAGGCCATCTGATTTGGAACTTTCTTTTTTCTTTTTTTTTTCTTTTTTTTTTTTTTGATCTTTTAATAAACTGTAAGGCAGGACAAATATCTCATTTTTTTTCATTTTTTGCTCATTTCTTAATTTTTCTCCTCATGGTAAGTATGCTCATTAATCCCTGTCACCTATTTCACCTATTCCCCCCCACCCACCTCCCCTCTAGTAACCATCAGTTTGTTCTCTGTAATTAAGAGTCTGTTTCTTGATTTGCCTCTCTCTTTTTTTTTCTTTTCCTTTTCTTGTTTGTTTTGTTTTTCGAATTCTGCTTGTAAGGGAGATCATATGGTATTTGTCTTTATCTGGTTGACTTACTTCGCTTAGCAATATACTCTGTAGCTCTTTCCATGTTGTTGCAAATAGCGAGATTTCATTCTTTTTTAGGGCTGAATAATATTCTCATATACATAGTTATATGTGTATCTCTTCCATGTTTTCTTTATCCATTAATTTATTGATGAACACTTGGGCTGCTTCCATAGTTTAGCTATTGTAAATAATGCTGCAGTAAACATAAGGATGCATGTATCCCTTTGAATTAGTATTTTTATGTGTTTTTGGGGTAAATACCCAGTAGCCCAATTACTGCATCATAGAGTAGTTCTATTTTTAATTTTTTGAGGAACCTCCATACTGTTTTCCACAGTGGCTATTCCAGTTCGCATTTCCAAGAGAAAGTTTCCTTTTTCTCCACATCTTCACCAGCACTTGTTTCTTATCTTTTTGATTTTAGCCATTCTGACAGGTGTGAGTTGATATCTCATTATACTTTTGATTTGCATTTCCTTGATGATGAGTGATGTTGAGCATCTCTTCATGTGTCTGTTGGACATCTGAATGTCTTCTTTGGAGAAATGTCTATGTGTATCTTCTGCCCATTTTTTAATCAGCTTATTCATTTTTTGGGTGTTAGGTTAATGTAAGTCCTTTATATACTTTGGATACTAACCCTTTTTTGGCTACATCATTTGCAGATATCTTCTCCCTTTCAGTAGGTTGCCTTTTAGTTTTGGGTTTCCTTCATTGATCAGAACCTTTTTATTTTGATATAATCCCAATAGTTTATTTTTGCTTATTTCCTTTGCCTTAGGAAACATATGTAGAAAAATGTTACTACGGCTGATATCAGAGAGAGTACTGCCGGTGCTCACTGATTTGGAGCTTTAGTTGCAAAATCCTTCATGGCCGTTCCTGGCTTAGTGGTTAATTAACTAAATCAGGGGCTGAGACTCTTGGGCACATCTTAGATATCTGTCTACCATACTCTGAATCTGTACCTACACTTGACCTTAAATAACTTTGTAATCTTTGTCAATCTGGTATATGTAATGAATTCTTCTTAAAATGCCTTATTTTCATTTGCATTTCTTTTGTTTGTAGTGAATTTGAGTGTTTTCTCATATATCTTAGCCATGCAAATTTTCCTTTTTTGTAAAAATCTCTTTTCATATCCCTTGTCCCGTTGGGGAGCAGCTTTTTTTCTTTCTTGTTTTCTTGTCGACAGGTCCTTATAGGTCCTGTCCATTAATCACTTGTCAATTTTAGGTGCTGAAAATATATTATTCTTTTTTTTTTTAAAGACTTTATTTTTTAATAATCTCTCCACCCAACATTGGGCTCAAACTCTAAACCCCAAGAAGAAGATTCGCATTATCTCCTGACTGAGCCACCCAGGCGCACTGAAAATATTTTCTTCTTAATCTGTTATTCTTCTGACTTTGCCTGTATCTTCCTTTGTTAAATAGAGAGCCTTAATTTTAATGTCAAATTTGTCCATTTTTCATAAATTTGTCATAAATTTGTCATTTATTACTTGCAGTGTGGGAATCTAGTTAAAGAAATCCAATGCACTGGCAAGGTCACAAAATTGGATGCATAATCGGTATTTTTTTATTCTTTCTTCATTACTAAGAAGTATTTAAGATTACAAATCTTAAATTTGCAATCCTATGTTAGTTTTTATTTTTTTTTTAAGATTTTATTTATTTATTTGACAGAGAGAGATCACAAGTAGGCAGAGAGGCAGGCAGAGAGAGAGGAGGAAGCAGGTCCCCTACCAAGCAGAGAGCCCGATGTGGGACTCAATCACAGGACCCTGAGATCATGACCTGAGCAGAGGCTTAACCCACTGAGCCACCCAGGCGCCCCCGCCATGTTAGTTTTTTACCCTGTCAAATCCAATAGTTACTTATTTATATATACTTTTTTAAAAATTGAGGTGAGGGGCGCCTGGGTGGCTCAGTGGGTTAAAGCCTCTGCCTTCGGCTCAGGTCATGATTCCAGGGTCCTGGGATCGAGCCCCGCATCGGGCTCTCTGCTCAGCAGGGATCCTGCTTCCTCCTCTCTCTCTCTCTGCTTCTCTGCCTACTTGTGATCTCTGTCTGTCAAAATAAATAAATAAAATCTTTAAAAAAAATTGAGGTGAAATTCTTATAAAATTAATTATTTTGAAGGGTACATTTTGTGGCATTTAGTGCATTTATCATGTTATACAACTACCACCTGTATCAAGTTCTAAAACATTTTCATTATCCCAAAAACAAACCTCATGCCCCATCCCCATATCTCCTATTCCCTCCAGACCCATGGCTCTCACCTAGTCAGCCTCTATGGATTTACCTCTTTCAGACATTTCATACAAATGGGATCATACAATATGTGGCCTTTTATGTCTCACTTTTACTCAGCATAACATGTCCAAGATTTAGTCTTATTTTAATGTGTATATAAGTACTTCATTCCATCTTATGGCTGAATATTATTCCATTGTTTATATATATTACATTTTGTTTATTTATCTGTCAATGACATTTGAGTTGTTTTCATCTTGGCTATTGTGAATAGTGCTCTTATGAACATGAACGTATATGTTTGTATTTGAGTACCTGGCTTTAATTCTTTGAAGTATATACCTAGGAATAGAATTGGTAGGTTATATAGTAATTCTTTGTTTATCTTTTTTAAGGAAACATGAAACTGTTTTCCTAAGCACCTGCACCACCTAACATTTTTAGTTTCATTCCATTGCAGTCAAAGAAAAGGACTTGTATGATTTCAGTCTTTTTTAATTTATTGAGGCTTGTTTTATGTCCTAGCATATGGTCTGTCCTGAACAATATTGCATGTGTTCTTGAGACAATATGCCGTCTGCTGTTGTTGGTGAAGTCTAAAATTTTTAAATTTCCTCTCTCGATTCAGCATTTGGTTCTTAGAAACCTTTAACTGTTTTCCAGAGTCCCCACAGTTGATTCTAACAGTTTTTACTCATTATTTTCAGTTTTTCCATGGAGGGACAGCCCTTCAGAGCAATCTATCCCACCATGTTTATCTACACCACTCTCAGCAATTGCTTTTTTAAAATATTTCATAATGTCCCTTTAATATCCTGAAGTAAAATGTATAGGTAGTATAACTTAATTCAGAAGTTTTAAAAATCAATGTAATGCATAAGTTGTAATGTAAAGGAGAAATAAGAAGAAGTAATTTTTAAAACTGTAGTAGGAATTTCAGTATGTAAGTATGTATGACATTGGATGGCATGATGAAGTAGCGATATGTTTATACCTATTTAAATAAGTTGCGTTTAAGAGATGTAAGAGGATCAGATTCTATTTTGTACAAATGCTAATAAGTGAAAGACTAAAAGGTAGTCATAAAGACTAGACTTTTATATGCACAGGAAATAAGAGAAATCACTTAGGAGAAGTCAAGAGAGAATACAAATACAAATTATAGACGAAAGAGGTGAAGGAAAGGAGAAAATAATAATATTCTTATAAATGTGCTGGGCCTTATTTGAAACATAATTATTTATTAAGTAGTGAGGAACTACAGAAAACATACTTTTTTATTTTGGAAATCCAAGCACAGGTCAGGGCAAATATTTTAGTCTTATGTACTTGAGTCCTTAGAAGAAATATCCTTTCAGTGAATATGGGATTCCAAGATAGATTTTTAAAAAGCAGTGATAGGACATTTAGGACCAGTATCAAAGTAAGTTTGAAAAATAAAAGGCAATTACAAAATAAATGAATGATTTCAATTGGTAATTTTTACACTAGATTTCTCATTCATACACATATATGCCTGTATCTGATAGGCAATATTTTTAGAACCAATGGAATTAAATAAGATGTCTTCATGTGTTTCTGTAATTCAGTATTTTATACTAAGTCTCTTAAAGGACTCTCACATTCTCTATTGTGTATTTAAAATTGGCTTTATAGCTTTTTTTTTTAAAGATTTTATTTATTTATTTGACAGAGATCACAAGTAGGCAGAGAGGCAGGCAGAGAGAGAGGAAGGGAAGCAGGCTCCCTGCTGAGCAGAGAGCCCAATGTGGGACTCCATCCCAGGACCCTGGGATCATGACCTGAGCTGAAGGCAGAGGCTTTAACCCACTGAGCCACCCAGGTGCCCCAAAGATTTTATTTATTTATTTGACAGATGGAGATCACAAGTAGGCAGAGAAGCAGGCAGAGAGAGGGGACAAAGCAGGCTCCCTGCTGAGCAGAGAGCCAGATACGGAGCTCCATCCCAGGACCTTGGGATCATGACCTGAGTCGAAGGCAGAGGCTTTAACCCACTGAGCCACCCAGGCACCCCTAAAATTGGCCTTATTGCTTTTATAGTAACAGTACCATTACACTAAAGCACTTTAAAATAAATGCACAATTTGAAATACAAGACTAGAGAAATTAACTTTCATCCAAAAAAGTGAGTATAATAGTCATACTTGGATCCAGAAGCTTTTTTAGTTGTCTATTTCAATTGTGTTTATGGGGCACCTGGGTGGCTCAGTCTGTTAAGCGTCTGCTTTTGACTTGGGTATTGATCCTTTTCCTTCTGCGCCTCCCCCTGCTTGTGCTCTGTCTCTCTCTGTGTCAAATAAATAAATAAGCAATATTTTTAAAAAAGTAAAATAAGTGCATTTGACCCCCAAATAACTTTATAGTTTGTTATAAATGATGACTGGCCTGTTTCCTACCTGTTTTAACTAGAATAATCACCATATCTATATTGTAAGTTTATAAAATCTTTAAATTAATTGCTCCCTGTATCTTTAAAAGAGTTCTGCTCTTCTGCATTGTGGTGGAAGTTAAATTAATATATGTAAAAGTTTATAATGTATTTATAAAAATCTGCATTAAAAATACTATTATTAAAAATTTAATAACATGACAACACATGTTCTAGAGGCTATTCCTTTGAGAAAATCAAATTTCAGTCATGGGTCAGAATTTTAAGAGATTTTGTATTTTTTCAAAAATTCTTTAAAAATTTAATTCACAATCTCTTTCCTTGTTTGTCTCTTAGTCAGAATCACTTTTTAGGGAGAACTGTATCTTGTGACAAAAATACTTTGTCCTTTGGTTTTATGTTTTGAATATGTGGAGCAAATGTTCTTGACCTTAGCAATTTCTAAGTAGGCATTTTCTCTTTTAGGATTGTACTGAGAACTGCCTTTATTTTCATGAAAATGATCTGTCCTCGCATATATTGAATTGCATTGTGATTTTAGTTGTGGCACGTATGTGAATGTGAAAGCAGAGCAAAATATCTCATAGCTTTTTGTGGCTCATGTTTTTCATTTGCAGCCTTCAAGCAAAATTAAGGTGCCTGAGGAGAATTTCTTCAATGTTCCTGCTTTCTTAACTGTTTCGGGACAACTTCACCTAGAAGTGATGTCAGGGTACAGAATTTTCTTTTCTCTTTTGCTTTAATGGACTACTGATTATGGGTTGGGTGGGAGTGAAATAATGCTTTCTTTCACCATGCCAAAACCTACACATTGAAATCGGTGTTTACAATTAGTTCACTATTGACTAGAAAGTACATTTAGACTTGACAATAACCAGGTTTCTTCCTAAAATCACATTAGTCTAGACTTTTGATTTTAATGAAAAATGTAACATTGCAAAGATGAAGTTGTGATTTTTTTCTTTTTGCTAATCTTTTTCTTTTCTCATAAATCTCAAAAATATGTAATCAAAATTTAAATGTAATTAATCATGTTTATGAAAGTAAAGGCAGTTACGTGTAGTTCACATCTGAACCAGGTATTAGCTTCTTGCATTTAGAAACAAATAGGTACCTGGAACAGATGGAAGAAAAAAATTTTTTAAGTAATTAGCTTAAATAAGGAAAATTAACTCACAGAACCATCAGGAGTGACATGTAACAAATTAGAAAGTCTTAGACGTCAGATCACATGGCCTTGAAAATAACATACACTTAGATTCTTTTCTGATTTATCTTTGAAATAAAAGGTATTATTTGATAATTCCGATAACAAGATTATTAACAATATTTTCAGAATACTGTGCAAAAAACTTATTGCAATAGCCCTGTGAGACTATAGGATTTGCAGAGCAGTGGGTGGAAAAGGTCATGTCAGGCATGTCATGGAAAGTTCCTTATGCCTTTCAAAGCATGATTTTAAGAAATTAAAATCATGACTCATACAAGTATGAAGTGAACATGTATCAAATATTTTATTCAATTCATAAATTACTAAGGGAACAAGGAAAATAGTAAGGCTGGTTCAGAGAGCATTTGAAGAGCTGTGTATTCATATAGGCAATTTAATAAAGGAATTTTAGAATTAGATTGTGAGGTTAGTTACAAACTGGAAGGCAGCTATGCTCACCACTATACCACCAACGCTGCACGTTAGTTACAAACTGGTTAATATCCTACAGACCAATAAATCTTAACCTTTGGAATTTTCTCTTCTACCTGACAAAAATTATTTGTAACTCTACTAGACAGAAATCTACAAGTTAACGTGTAACTTTACTTAATGTGGGATATTTAATTCAGTAGTCAGTAGAATAATGGAGCAAAGTACATTCTCATAAGTAATTAACCTTTGAACAAATCTGTGTCCCCAGTTATTCCATTGAAAGGGAACGCTAGGGGCACCTGGTGGCTCAGTGGGTTAAAGCCTCTGCCTTCCGCTCAGGTCATGATCCCAGGGTCCTGGGATCCAGTCCTGCATTGGGCTCTCTGCTCAGCGGGGAGCCTGCCCCCCACCCCCACACCCTGCTTTCTGCCTGCCTCTGCCTGCTTGTGATCTCTGTCAAAGAAAGAAAGGGCACGCTATCTACCTTCTGGCCTTATATCCAAGTTTTAGATAATCTTTCTTAAATTTTTGGTATTCATTTTTTAATGTATGAAGTTTTTATTTTATTTTATTTATTTATTTGACAGAGAGATAGAGAGAGGGCACAAGCAGGGAGAGCAGCAGAGGAAGAGGGAAAAACAGGCTCCCCACTGAGCAGGTAGCCCAGTGCTGGGCTCTCTCCCAGGACTCTGGGATCATGACCTGAGCCGAAGGCAGATGCTTAACCAACTGAGCAACACAGGCACCCCGCTGGCAATGTATAATGTTAGAAGCAAAGTACCTTCCCTTCAGAAGTGTCATAATATGTGAAAGGTATAAGTTTACCAAGGGTTTGCCATTATAATACCCCTAGTGGATTAAATATGTTCCTACTTTCCTGGTAAAGTACAGTGAACCACAGAACACAGTATACAGTGAAACTTGACAGAAGATTAAATTGGCAGGATATGAGCTTCTGTATTTTTTTTAATGTGTTTCGAAGTATTCCTAATCATGTCAGTCAAATGTGTCTAGTTGAATATGCATAGTTCCAGGATTATTAGTATGCAGTACCTCATGTTTCCGATTAATGCCTGATTTGATCTCCAGTAAGAAATTGTTAGTCTTCCCTCAGCCTTTTCTTTAATTGTATTTAACAGACTTTCAAAATATAGTAAATGTAGTTAAATTTAGAAGTTTAACATTTTCCAAAAGGATATCTATGTTGGTTTTGTGGTTTTATGGCTCCATTTTAAAGTTTAATTTGGTAGTTATTGTTGTTTTTAATAAACTTTCTATTTTTGAGTAATTTTTAAATATATAAAAGTTGCAAAGACAGTGCAGACTTCTAATGTACACCTCTTGCCCAGTTTCCCCCACTGTAAATATTGTACATTCCCATGGTACATTTTGTCAAAAACTAAGAACCCATTGTTAGTTTATTACTGTTAACTACATTCCAGACTTTATTTGGATTTCACGTTTTCCACCAGGGCTTGCTTTCTTCTTGCAGAATCCCATTCAGTGTCCCACATTACTTTTGATTGTCTTGTTTCCTCCAGTGTCTTCTAGTCTGTAACAATTTCTCAGTCTTTCCTTGTTTTTCGTGACTTGTAGAATGTATCCCAATCTGGATTTGTCTGTTGTTTTTCTCGTGTTTCAACTGGAGTCAGATGGGTTTTTGAAAAGAATACCGAGAAGTGCTCTTACCATCATCAGGGGTATGGGATATCCATATGGTGACATTAACCTTTATTACTTGGATTAGATAGTGTTTGCTGATTTTCTCCACTGAAAATGTACTGTTTTTCCCTTTCTTCGTCCTTTGGAAGTAAGTCACTAGGTCTACCCCACCCTTATTGGAGGTGGGAATGAGGGGTTAGGAAGCACAAGATGAAATTAAGCATCATGTCCTGAAGGGGAGAGTATTTGGAATTCTTCTATTTGGGAGATTTGTTGTCTCTTCACCCTTATTTATTTTTGTAATCATTTATATCAAGATGGACTCATTTATTTTATATGTTGGGTTATACTCTAATTCCATGCATGTTATATATTTTGTTACTCCAACTGTTTTAGTTTTAGCTATTGGGAACTCATTCAGATTGACTCTTGTAATACCCTTTTGACATGCCCTTATCCTTTTGTTTTTTGAGTACTTCCTTATTCTCTGGTAGTGTGAAATAGCCCATATTTATTTACTTGTTTTATGTACTTATTTTTTATGATCAGTGAACCTACACTGACACGTGTTAATACTCAAAGTCCATAGTTTATATTAGGGTTCACTTTTGGTGATGTACGTTCTGTAGTTTTGGATGAATGAGTAATAATGACACATATCTGTCATTATAGTATCACATAGAATAGTTTCACTGCCCTAAAAATCCTCTGTGCTCCTCCTACTCATCACTCCCTCCCTCTTAACCCCTAGCAAACACTGATATGTTTCCTCTCTCCAGAGTTTTGCCTTTTTCAGAAGGTCATATAGTTGGAATCATATAGTATGTAGCCTTTTCAGATAATCTTCTTTCAGTTAGTAATATGCATTTAAGGTTCCACCACATCTTTTTGTGGCTTGGTAGCTCATTTCTGAACAATATTCCATTATTTGGATGTACCATAGATTATCCATTCACCTTCTGAGGGAAACCTTGGTTGCTTCCAAGTTTTGGCAGTTATCCTAGCCTTATTTTTTATTTTCCCTACCCTGGCCCTTGAAGCAGCCATTTCTCCAAAGAGACTTGGTTCCTTATATTGGAAAGTGTTACTTAGAAGCCAAGATTCAGTCATTGGGTACCTTCCTACTGGCGGTGGATTATTGCTCCTAAACCCTCTGGGCAGATAGAGCTATACATTTTTTTTAAAGAAAGCTAAGTATTTTTATTACAATCTTCCTATAAATATAATTTGTAAGTGACATGTTTATTCTGAGAGAATTGGAAATACACTAAATTGCAAAACCTACATTCAGAAATGTCATATAATAAAATTTTCCATTTCTTGTCAGTTAGAGTCAGAATTGGAACAGGTAATATAGCCTAATGTATTTGAAAGAGTTTTTGATGATTATTGCTTTTCTTTTTTTGTTCGTTGTGTTTTGTTTTGCTTTTTGCTTTTGGTGTTTTGTTAACAGGTGTTTTTTTCCTTATTATGTGTTTTTTTAGTAAACTATGAAGGCAAGGATATTTCAGGATAAAACATGCTTTTCTCTTAAACATTGCTATTGGAAATATCAATTGGAACAGCCTTTACAGAAATACCTTTTACCTAGAATTTCATTTCTAGGAATTTTTTTTACAACTCTGTAAAGGTGTATAAACAGAAATGTTGAAAGCAACTTTGTTTATACTAGGGGGAAAGTACTACTAACAATCTAAGTGTCCATTTAGGAAGATTGATTAACCTTCAGTATACCAAGAAAATAGACATCACCATTTACCATCCGGGGGTAATGGGCCTTATTTATAATAAATATTTTTATCCCATCTTATGAAAAATTTGCGGAAGTATAAATAAGGAGTTAGTGAAAATAAACTTCATTAGAATTTTAATGAGAATGTAAACGTAGCAAGCCCAAATTTTTAAAAACTGCTTTATTGAGAGATTTCTTATTTATTTACCATAAAATTCACCTATTTTAAAGTATACAGTTCAGTGGGTTTTAGTATATTTTCACAGTTCAAATATCACCATAATCTAATTTAAGAATATTTTTATCAGGGGTGCCTGGGTGGCTCCGTTGGTAAGCATCTGCCTTCAGCTCAGGTCATGATCCCAGGGTCCTGGGATGGAGCCCTAGCTCCCCACTCAGCAGGGAGTCTCCTGCTCCCTCTGTCTCTCCCCCCGGCTTGTTCTCTCTTTCTCTCTCAAAAAATAAATAAAATATACATTTTTTTAAAAAGAATATTTTTATCACCCAAAAAGAAACTTTTTCTCATTAGCAGTCACTCCCCATCCTCCCTCCCATTCCAGGCAACCACTTAACTATTTTATGTCTCTATGAATTGCCCATTCTGTGTATTTCATATAAATGGAATATGTAGTGTATCATTTTTTGTTCTATTTTGCATAATATGTTCAGTATCCATGTTGTAGCGTGTGTATTTCATTTGATTTTATTACCAAATAACATTATATGTGTGAGTGTAACACATTTGTTTATCCATTCAGCAGGTAATAATGGACCTATAAGTTGTTTCTGTTTTTTGGCTATTATTACTAATGTTACTATGAATATTTGAGTACAAGTATTTGTGTAAACATGTTTGCATTTCTCTTGAGTAGGTATTTAGGAATGGAACCTTTGGGTCTCATGGTAATTTTAACTCTGTGAGGATTTGCAGGCTGTTTTCCACAGTGCCTATTCTGTTTTACAGCCATCCCACCAACAATGTATAAAAGTTCCAGTTTCTCAGACAATTATCATATGATCTCTCTGATATGAGGAATTTGAGAGGCAGGGAGGAGGGTTGTACAGGGTAGGGAAGGAAAAAAATGAAACAAGATGGGATTGAGAGGGAGACAAACCATAAGAGACTCTTAATCTCATGAAACAAACTTAGGGTTGCTGGAGGGTGGTCAGGAGGGATGGGTGCTTGGGTTATGGACATTGGGAGAGTATGTGCTATGGTGAGTGCTATGAAATGTGTAAGCCTGATGATTCACAGACCTGTACCCCTGGGGCAAATAACACATTATATGTTAATAAAAATAATTTAAAAAAATTCCAATTTCTCCACATTCTTGTCAACACTTATATGTCTTTTTCATTGTGCCATTTTAGTGAGTGTAAAGTAGCATCTCATTATGGTTTTGATTTGCATGTCCCTAATGACTACTGATGAACATCTTTTGGTGTTCCTGTTGGCCATTTGGATATCTTCTTTGGAGCTATGTCTGGTTAAATATTTGTTTCATTTTTTGTTTAGTTTAGTTGTCATTTATCATTTAGTTGTAAGAGTTTTTTTTTTATATACTCTGGATACAAGACCCTTATCAGACACAAGATTTACAATTTGTTTTTCCCATTCTGTAGTTTGTTTTTTCATTTTCTTGATGATGGTGGTAAAGCCCAATTTTTATCCTCACTTTTCTGGGTTTTGAAAGTACTCCATACAGATACAGCCCTTTGAATGTAGCTAACTGTTTATCAGTTGCCATGGCATGAACCAGGAATATATCTATACTTAATACAGATTCTGGATTTCGAATACTTCTTTAGGAGTTTCAAGCTTATTACTACTTCTGGTTCTTGCACTCACATCATCAAAAAATAATACTTTCGAGAACAAGACAGTTCATAATTTTGAAGAGGGGGTAGCCATCTTTTTTGATTCATAATTGCAAAACATTTTTATTTTTAAATTTGTAAACACCAATGATCAAATAACTTTATTTTTTCATTTCTATATGATATATTTTCTTCCAGATGGTTTTGTATACATACTTGCCTTCAGCCTTTGTTCATTGGTTAACCACGTCAAGTAAATTTTTGGTACACAAATGTAGATGATGAAAGAATATTGTCACATATCCTTCCAAAATAATGGTATGATCCCATTTCCTGTTGCATATTATTGCATGATGAAGTCCTAACTGTAGAGTAACTAATTGGATAGAAATATCGTATTTCCTTTTGGCCCTTAGAAATGTATTATTCACTTATCAGTTCTTGGGTTTGAGAAAATTCATTTAAGATATCGTTATCTGTAGGCTCATAGTCTGAGAGTTCACTTACACCAATTTTACCATTATTATTGGAGACTAGATTGTTACAATCTGTCTCTTTGCATTCGTTTCCTGGCTTGTCTAATATTTATGAAACATCTTTATCATTTTTCTTCTCTTTGTGAGTGAAAAATAAAAGATCTCAATTCTCAACTGTATTCTCTGAAAACTACAAAAAGACCACAACATTCATGTGTCCAGGCTTTTCTTAGACCTGTGTGAAAGATGACACAATACTTTGTGTACTGCAGTAAGACAATGTAAGATGAAATGGTGATGATGATTTCTCTCACTCTGCATCTTCCTCTTACCCACTGTGCATCCTAGGCACCCATCATTTTCTATTTTCAAAGTTTTACTCTTTTTTACTTAGGAGGAATTGGTGAGTAATGAAATAATTTCTGGGATGAAACAAAAAATGTTTAAGTATATAGTAAAAATAAGATCACTAGGGGCACCTGGGTGGCTCAGAGGGTTAAAGCCTCTGCCTTCAGCTCAAGTCATGATCCCAGGGTCCTGGAATCGAGTCCCGCATCGGGCTCTCTCCTTGGTGGGGAGCCTGCTTCCTCCTCTCTCTCTCTCTGCCTGCCTCTCTGCCTACTTGTGATCTCTCTCTGTTGAATGATTAAATAAAATCTTAAAAAAAAAAAAAAGATCACTAAATCCCATATATATATTAGATTCATGAAAAGATTCAGTGAGTTTTATTCTATTCAAATAAAATGCTTCAGGGGCACCTGGGTGGCTCAGTGGGTTAAAGCCTCTGCTTTCAGCTCAGGTCATGATCTCAGGGTCCTGGGATTGAGCCCCGAGTCGAGCTCTCTGCTCAGTAGGGAGCCTGCTTCCTCCTCTCTCTTTGCCTGCCTCTCTGCCTGCCTCTCCGCCTGCTTGTGATCTCTGTCTGTCAAATAAATAAATAAAATCTTAAAAAATAAATAAATGCTATGAATTTCTCTCGGTAGTAGCTTTTAAATAATGTCAGTAGTAGCTTGAATTATGTCCCCCCAAAAAACAATTCCCGTGAATACAATCTTTTTTTTTTTTTTAAAGAAGACCTTTGCAGATATAATTCCAATTAAAATACTGAATTAGGGTGGGCCTAAATTCAATGACATATTTATAAAAGAAAGAAGAAAGACATTTGGATTCCAAGATGTGGAGGAGACAGGTACAGAGAGAAGGAAGACCATGTGAAGAAGGAGGCA
This sequence comes from Lontra canadensis, assembly GCF_010015895.1. Taxonomy (NCBI): domain Eukaryota; kingdom Metazoa; phylum Chordata; class Mammalia; order Carnivora; family Mustelidae; genus Lontra; species Lontra canadensis. The sequence goes on from NW_022631001.1 coordinate 20,704,234, forward strand.
GAGGTAGGAATGATGCTGAGGAATGAATGCTAAGGATGCTGAGAGCCACCGGAAACTAGGCAGAGTTCTTCCCTAGAACCTTAGGAAGAGCATGGTGCTGCCAGCACCTTGATTTCAGACTTCTGGCCTTTCTGCCTGTGAGAGAATTCAGTTCTGTGCTAAAAGCCACCCAGTTTGTGGTGATTTGTTATGGCCACCTTAGGAAATTAATACAACCTTTAAGAAAGTATAAATCATGAGATACTAATTTTAAGAAGTAGTTAAAACTGCTCAACAACAGACTTAACCACAGAGAACAAACTGATGGTTACCAAGGGTAGATGAGTGAGGGGATGGGTTAAATAGGGATGGGGATGAAGGAGTGCACTTGTTGTGATGAGCAATGTATGGAAGTGTTGAATCAACATATTGTAGACCTGAAACTAATATAACTGTTAATTATGCTGGAATTAATTTACTTTAATTCTTTGTGTTTCAAAAAACAATGACAAAAACTGTTCAACAAAGAAACAAATATTAAAACTGGGTACAGTGGACCCTAGCAATAAACTGAGGGTGAAATTATGAAGTCATCCAAACAGTGGATTACTGTACAGCCATTAAAATTGATGACAGAGCTTTACAACATGTTACAAGAAAAACAGTGGTTATGAAAAAGGAAGTAGAATATGTCTCAAGGTGTTACATTGTGTGTGTGTAGGCATGTGTATGTGTTTGTAGGAAAGAGTCTGGAAAAATATACACCAGTGTTCAACTAATAAGCAGTGGCTGTCTCTACTAATTTTTATTTTCTTCTTCAAACTTGTCTTTTATTCAGATTCAAAAAGTAGCTATTCAAAAAGTCAGCTATTCCCGTGGTTGTGGGGGAGCGGATCATCAGCTCGGGCTTCCAGTTCATTTTATTCCAGTTTGATTAATTCTTTGCTTTGTGTTTGGTATGAGCAATCTTAAACTCATTCCCCCCGGGTCATCTCATCAGTGCAGATGCTGAACTCAGAAGCCATGAAACATTTATACTCAGGATGTATTCATCCTTGTTAAGTGGCTGTGGTAACAATGTCAACATGTGAACCTGAGTTAGACTGAAGTGTTCTTTATAACTGAGGGTGAAACTGTCTTCCCAACCCATATAACTTTCTCATTCTTCATCCACTTGATGCTTATCTGAACTTCATTAATTTATACTCATTTGATTTTCAAGATCTTTTTGGCTATGGCTATTTTTTTTTTAAAGAATTTATTTATTTGACAGAGATCATAAGTAGACAGAGAGGCAGACAGAGGCAGGCAGAGGGAAGCCGGCTCCCTGCTGAGCAGAGAGCCCGATGCGGGACTTGATCCCAGAACCCTGAGATCATGACCTGAACCGAAGGCAGAGGCTTAAACCACTGAGCCACCCAGGTGCTCCTGGCTATGGCTATTTTATCTGTGCTGTGCATTTTCAATACACACCTCTGTGTTTCTAATGCCTCTCCCTGTAGCATTAGACTGCTTTTCCATATGTCATTCCCCAGCGCTCAACTGAAAGAGGGCTTTCTCCTTGACTCCTTCCCTGTTTTTCTCAAGAGAAATTGTTTTTCTCTTTTTCTCCTCTTTTATAGTACTCACCTATCTCATGTACTAAAGAAAAAAGTTCCTATTTTTAATATTTAGCCGGTTCGCAGTTCTTCTCATGTCTATCTCATAGGTTATAAACATCCTGTGTCTAGATATCTGTGTCTACTAAAAATAGTAGATATTCAGTAAGTATTGTTAAACTGAATTTGTGAAGCACAAATTCTCATTCTTCTAATCTTTTCTGTATAATTTCTACTATAGAATTGAGCCCACAACAGAGTTAAATATGTTAATCACTTTTTTTTGCTCTCTTTCGTGGAAAAGATCTCACCATGAAACTTTGAGATCTTTATTTCCTGAGTATATATGAATAATGATGGTTCTTTATGCTAGTCTCTTATAGTGGGACCTTAAAACAAAGAAATTTCTTCTTTTAGTGTATTATGTATGTTAAAAATGAACTATTTTGATTGAAATATGAATTAGCAGACTCTTGGTATAAAAGATTCGAGAATTTCATTATCACCTTACCCGTTTCCTCACGTGTACAATATAGCTAGGGAATGAGCATTTCAGGCAAATTAAGCACAAGAGAAGAGGGTTTAGTAGGAATATTTAGTTTGTTTGCATATAATACAGAGAATGTGAATATTTCGATTAACCAGGGGTTGGGTGTTGGCAAGTGTGATTGCTGGAAATAGGTACAGAAGGTCATGATAGATCGAGGAGGAGTGAGAAAATAGGGGTAATAGGTGATGTTGGAAAAGTGGTGGACTTAAAGAATTGGAGGTCTTCATGAAGAATTGTGGGTATGGAGGTAAGAGAGTTAAAACCTGTACAAAATCGAGTTAATGGTCAAAGAATGGTGTTGTGAAATTCCTGTCTCCAATGTGGAATCCTTGCTCAGCTCCCACCTGTGAAGTGCCCATTGTCTTCTCCAGTGGCTGTTGTATAAACACCTCAGCATGCTCAAATGAAATTCATCATCATTCCCTCAATCTGTTGTTTGCTTCTGAATTCCTTGTGTCAGGAAATGGCACCGCCATCTTTCTAGTTTGTCAAAGCAGCTATGTGAATACCATCCCCAGGTTTCCTTTTTCCACACTCATTTCACCTTTTCAGTCATTTACATCTACTTTCCTTTGCTTCAGCTATCCTAAACTGTTTATATAAATTTCTGATAACATACAGGTGTTTCTCTGTGAATGGGGAATGTCCTTTCCCTATGTGTTTGTCTAGCCAATCCCTGCCCATCCATCTATACTCAGCTTAAGGGATTCATGGGTGACTCAGTCGGTTAAGCATCTGTCTTTGACTCAGGTCATGATCTCAGGGTCCTGGGATCGAGTCCCACGTTGGGCTCCTTGCTCAGCTGGGAGCCTGTTTCTCTCTCTGTCTGCTGCTCCCCCCGCTTGTATGCATGCTTGCTCTCTCTCTCTCTCTCTGATGAGTGAGTAAATAAAATATTTAAGAAAATGAAAAATAAACTCAGCTTAAAAATGATCTCACCCAGAATCCCCAATCCCATCCCCACATCTTGCTTATTTAAATGCCCTTCTTCTGTATGTCCATGTTCCTTTATTCTTTCTGTTTTATAACACTGGAATCACTAGGGTTTTTTTTTTTTTCTCTATAGCTTAGACTTTGAGCTTTTAGATTTAGGGACTATTTAATTTTACAACTTTATTAATACGAAATAAAGACTTAAATACCTATTGGAAAGGATTTCTATCAATTCTGCTTATTAAAGAATTGAAATTGAAATTGTCTGTTTATATGCTTATCTTCCCATTAGACCACAAATTCCTCAAACTGTATCTTGTTCCTCTTTGTCTTCATAGTTTCTTTTACTACCATTATGCCTGATTCAGAGCTCAAAAATCAATCTCAGCTTGATTGAACATTTATTGAGAGTCAGCTGTGTGCCAAACACTAGGTTAGGTGCTGGAATATAAAGATGAACAAGATAGATATGATCCCAATACTATCATGACCCAGTACTATCTAGTGAACAAGATAGGCATTAAATAAGAAATTCACAATGTGATAGCTATTACACAAAAGCTGTCCTGAGGCAAGAACAGTAAGTACATGGCAAGGGAATTTCAACCTTGTGTAGGCTGAATTGAATTTAGAATTAACCTTATCAGTAGAGTGATTACATGAGAGTGCATTTTAAAATGTCATTTATATTTGATGACCACTGGCTGTTATATTTAGTTTTGATTCTGTTGATTTTCTGTTATTGGGACAATAGAAATGTAGTTACTACAACTTTTCCTCCATACTGTATAATATTTTATGATGTACAATCTTTTCTTTACCCCAGTACATGTTATCTGTATTTGGTTATGGAATGTCTTTTGTTACTTTTATGTCACGTTTGATATATTATCCTTGAATGAATTATATTTAGCCAAATCATGAAAAGCTGGCAAACTGTCTAGCTTTTCTGTCCTGTTCCTTTATCTACTTCCAAATACTTGGAGTCTTTTATTAAACTTTATATGAAAAGGTTGTGATTTTGTATCCTATCTGACTTTAGGGCAGCAGCCAGAACAAAAGGGATGTAGACGTCATGGTCTAAAGAAATGGTTAAGAAATTGAGTAGGTTTAACATAGGAAAGACAAAGGGGAGACATGCTTTGAAATTTTCTCAGATCTCTGTTGGGCTTTGGTGAGAGCCCTGGATGCAGAGGAGTAAACTATTTTTTAAAGCACAACTTTACTGAGATATAACTCACTTAACATAAAATTCACCCTTCAGATTGTACAATTCAGTAGTTTTTACTATATTCACAAAATTGTGCAGCTGTAATAAGGGCTCAGGGGTACAAGAGCCCCTAGGTCTGGGGGTCCCAAACAGACCAAGTTTGGCCACTTGCTGCTGGTAAAACCCAAAGGCAGAAAGGCAGGTGGTGGTGAAACAAGAAAGGAATTTACTTCAGTGAGGCCAGCCCCTGGAAGGTGGTGGACCACTGTCCCAAAGTGGTCTCCAAGGTGCTGTCTCCAAAGTACTGAAAATACTTTCAGGTTTATAATAAAGAATATGCAGACAAAGGTCCATGAGTGTGTACAGGTGGGCAGTAAAGGTCAGGTCAGTCATTGTCTTGGGCATCAGTCATGTGAGGGCTTGCTGATATCAGGGCAGTCAGTGCTCAAGGGGGTAGTTTCGGTTCTCATTATGGGATGCTTTGTCCATTAGTATTTTGCCCAAGTGAAAAGATAAGCTTCATCAGTTAGAAAATACAGTCTGAAGTCAAAATGGTGACAGTTTAAGGCACAGCTGGGTCCTGTTTTACAACTATCACCACTAATTTTATATTTTCAGGTCTCCAGAAAGAATTCCCTTACACATGGGTAATCACCTCCCATTCCCTTTCCCCACAGCACCTACAACAACGACTGAATCAGAAACAATGGGAGTGTGGCCCTGCAGACTGTGTCATGACAAACCTATCAGGTAGTGATGATGCTGAGGACCACTGCCCTAGAGAACGACTGATTCTCTTTTCCCTGATTGGTGGGGACATCTGGCCTCCAGCCATTCTGGGGGAACTTGGAGAGGGCTGACAGTTCCATATGCAAAATCTATCAATGAATCTCCATTTCCTCCATCTCCAGCCTCACTGTGGTTCTGTGTGCACATCACCTCCTTTCTGCTGCAGCGTGTTTACTCTGTATTCTGCATAATTGCCTCCATGCATTGACACATCAGTCATCACTCAGCCACTGTTTTCTGTCCTCCAAAGGGTCTCCTTCCTCTTTCTTCCTTTTAACTTACCTTAAGATTATTTTACAAAGAAGTGAATGTAAATATCTGTGCTCTTTTTTAAAAAGATCTAATTGTCTTTACTAAATGATTCATGAATTGGGCATTACCCCATCTAGCAGGTAAAGGCGGGGTGGGGAGGCTTCTGTAAATATATGTGTTTATTTAATTCACTATTTGAACTTCATTTTTACTATCTTGAGTGGTAATAGTTGCTCTTCTAGTTAGGCTGTGCGTTATTTGCATGACAAGTTAGTGTCTTTGTCTAATGCATTAACTCTACAATATCTGCGTACCATTTTGCAAGTCTAAACATAGGGTTCTCTGTTTCTAGTCTTGCTTTCCTTTGTAATGGCAGTTACTAATTTCCCTTTTCTCAGCTTCAAGTGTGTGAGAGAATAACCCCATTCTTGTATTATCTCACTCAGGTCTGGCTGAGCAGAGTATCTGAAGGATTGAATGCCTTTGAAATAAACAAGTTTGGTGTGAGTTTAAAAAAAAAAAATTACCAGTCAGTCCTTTGAGGAATGATACAAATAGAACTCATTTTGCATAAAATGCAATGCCTATTGGCATTGTCTAAAAGCAAATGCAGGTTACTATAGTGAGACACCAATTAATCCTTAGTAATTTGACCATTATGGACAGTAATTGGAGCTATAAAAAGCAAAACTGATATTGTTACTTCTTACAATTACTGTGTAATCTTGTCCAAATTCTATTTTGCTCTGGTGGGTTTAATTACTTTTTTAGGAAAGGGGAAAAAAATGTTTGTTACATGTTTGCAGAATTTAGGTTGTGTTGAGAACAGAAAATTTATGTCATTTTGACTTTTTTTCCCCCTAGCTTGTTTTCTTCTACCTAAAAATAACTATGGGTACTCATTTATTCAACAATAATTTGTGTTCACCCAAATGGTATGTAACCATGTTGGACACCAAGGAGGATGTTAAAAATATGGGACAGACTTGTTGATTGACATATGGAGAGTTGCCAGTGCTGTTACAGAGTGAAGTAGCTACTGAGATAATGTTATCCCTGCTAGAAGGTGCTGAATTTGTCCAAGTAAACAGTCATATAGTTAGATTTCAGTCGAATTCTCCTTCTATACGTACTATAAGTTTTGATATCTGAGCCTCCACATCCTGACTATAAATATGAATAAAAACAGCCACCTTGCCAAGCCAATGTGAGAATTAGATGGTCTGTAAAGCCCAGCATTTATCATAGTTTGACGCTGAAATGGTAAGTGCTGTGGTGGTGGTCGTCATGACAGCTGGGACCTGGAGAGCCCAGGGTGATTATAAAGAAAGAAGCCAGGGTGTTGTAACCAGGAAGAATAGCTGGCAGCCAGTAATCCAATTGTTTTACAAGAGTAGCAGCACTGGAGTTGACACAAAGCAGAAGACTGAGATAAGTAGTGAGTCTGCCAGAATTTAGGTCTCACAAGACAGGTCAGAAGGTTAAACCAGTGCGTTGGGTTGAAGGAAGGGATTAGGACACAGAAATAAAATACCTGTCAGAATTTGAAGACCAAATAAGAAGTAAACTCTGAGAGCATATGGGATCATAATCTGCCCTAAGAGCTGTGATCAGTTACGTTGACAGTGATCGATCACTGTGTTCTAGGTTCTTTTGTTCTTTGAAGTAGAACATTGCTGTGCCCCCTTCTGTGTTTCCAGGTGCCTGACTCTTCACCCTTTATAGTTTAGTTGGGGTGTGATTTTAATTTAAGTGATTAGGTAACAGTACAATCGAGTAATTAAACCAATGCATGAATAAGCTCTTTTTGTTATTGTTCTCAACTTTATTAAATATTCTTTATATATCAAAAAATGCACCCATTTTAAATGTACAATTCAATACATTTTGACAAATTTATAAAACCTCATAACCTTTTTTGTAATAAAAATAAAAAATACTTCTATCACACACACACAAAAAAATCCCCTTATTTCTCTTTGCAGTCTCCCTCCCTGGTCTCAGGTCATAAACAACCATTGATATACTTTCTGTAGTCACAGATTAGAATTTCCTTTTCTAGAATTTCATATAAATGGCTTTTATATAACACTTTATTTAGGTTTATGTAAATGGTATCCTACAGTATTCACTGTCTTGTATCTGATTTCTCTCACTCAACATAATGCTTTTGAGATTCATCCAGTAGGTTTGTTCCTTTTTATTGCTGAATATTATTCCATTGCATGGATATATAATTTTTTAATTCACTTATCTATTCATTTTATATTTTTTAAAGATTTATTTATTTTATTTTTATTTATTATTTATTTTTTTAATTCAATTAATTCACATATAATGTATTATTGGTTTCAGAGGTAGAGGTCAATGACTCATCAATCTTATGTAATACTCAATGCTCATTACATCATGTGCCTGCCATAATGTCCCTCACCCAGTTACCCCATCCCCCACTCTCCTCCCCTCCACCAACCCTCAGCTTGTTTCCTATGATTAAGAGTCCTTTATGTTTGTCTCCCTCTCTGATTTCATCTTGTTTTATTTTCCCCTCCCTTCCCCTATGTTTTGTTTTTATTTTTTATTTTTTTTAAGATTTTATTTATTTATTTGGTAGAGAGAGACAGCCAGAGAGGAAACACAAGCAAGGGAAGTGGGAGAAGGAGAAGCAGGCTTCCCGCCAAACAGGGAGCCCAATGCAGAGCTTGATCCCAGAATCTTGGGATCATGACCTGAGCCAAAGGCAGCCACTTAATGACTGAGCCACCCAGGTGCCCCCCCATGTTCTTTTTTTTTTAATTCCACATATGAGTGAGATCATATAATTCTTTCTCTGATTGACTTATTTCGATTCAAATAATACCCTCTAGTTCCATCCACATCATTGCAAATGGCAAGATATCATTTTTAATAGCAGAGTAGTATTCCATTGTGTATATATATACCATATCTTCTTTACCCATTCATCTGTTGATGGACTCTTTCCATAGTTTGGCTATTGTGGATATTGCTGCTATAAACATTGGGGTGCACATGCCCCTTCAGATCACTACATTTGTATCTTTGGGGTAAATACTCAGTAGTGCAATTGCTGGGTTGTAGGGTAACTCTATTTTCAACTTTTTGAGGAACCTCCTGCTGTTTTCCACAGTGTCTGTACCAGTTTGCATTCCCACCAGCAGTGTAAGAGGGTTCCCCTTTCTCCACATCCTCACCAAAATTCATTTCCTTATTTGTTAATTTTAGCCATTCTCATGAGTATGAGGTGGTATCTCATTGTGGTTTTGATTTGTATTTCCCTGATGCCCAGTGATGTTGAGCACTTTTTTCATGTGTCTGTTGGCCATTTGTATGTCTTCTTTGCAGAAATGTCTGTTCATGTCTTCTGCCCATTTCTTGATTCGATTATTTGTTCTTTGGGTGTTGAGTTTGATAAGCTCTTTTGTTTTTAAAAGATTTTATTTATTTATTTGACAGAGAGAACAAGTAGGGGGAGCAGCAGAGGAGAGGGAGAAGCAGGCTCTCTGCTGAGCAGGGAGCCTGATAGGGACTTGATCCCAGGACCCTGGGATCATGACCTCAGCCAAAGGCAGATACTTAACCAACTGAGCCACCCAGGCACCCCAGAGTTCGATAAGTTCATAGATTTTGAATACCAGCCATTTATCTGATAAGGCATTTGCAAATATCTTCTCCTGTTCTCTCCATCGTCTTTTGGTTTTGTCAACTCTTTTCCTTGCTGTGCAAAACCTTTTTATCTTGATGAAGTCCCAATAGTTTATTTTTGTCTTTGACGTGTCTAGCAAGAAGTTGCTGTGGCCGAGTTCATAGAGGTTGCTATGTGTCTTCTCCTCTAGGATTTTTTTTTACTTTTTTTTTTTCTTTTCAGTGTAACAGAATTCATTGTTTATGCACCACACCCAGTGCTTCTCTAGGATTTTGATGGATTCCTGTCTCACACTGAGGTCTTTCATCCATTTGGAGTTTATTTTTGTGTATGGTGTAAGAAAATGGTCCAGCGGCACCTGGGTGGCTCAGTCATTAAGTGTCTGCCTCCGGCTCAGGTCATGATACCAGGGTCCTGGGATTGAGCCCCACATTGGGCTCCCTGCTTGGCGGGAAACCTGCTTCTCCCTATCCCACTCCCCGTGCTTGTGTTTCCTCTCTCTCTGTCTCTCTCTCAGTCAAATAAATAAATAAATAAAATCTTTAAAAAGAAAAAGAGAAAGAAAATGGTCCAGTTTCATTCTTCTGCATGTGGCTGTACTGTTTTCCCAACAGCATTTGTTGAAGAGACTCTTTTTTTTTCCATTGGATATTCTTTCCTGCTTTGTCAAAGATTAGTTGACCATAAAGTTGAGGGAATTCATTTATCTTTTGGCGGACATTTGGGTTGTTTCCAGTATGGGGCTGTTATAAATGAATCTTTATGAAAATTTATGCACAAGTCTTTGTGTGCACATGTTTTCATTTCCTTTGGGTAAATACCTAGGAATTGCTGGGTTGTATAGTAAATGTATGATTAACTTTATAAGAAACTGCCAAACAGTTTTTTAGAGTACTTGTACTATTTTGTATGCCCACCAACCAAGAATGAGAGTTTGTTTGTTTCCTGTGTTTGACAAAAATTGGTGTTGTCAGTATTTCTTTAGTCATTCTGGTAAGCATATGTCTTATTACAGTTTTAATTTGCATTTCTGTGATGACTAATATTGTTGAGCTTTCTTTTCTCATGTGCTTATTGGCCATTTAAATATCTTCTTTTGTGAACTATCTTTTTAGTTCTTTTTCCCATTTTTGTTAGGTTGTTTGTCTTATTATTTAGTTTTAAGAATTCTTTGTATGTTCTGGATACTAGACCTTTATCTGTTGTATTGTAGATACTTTCTCCTAGTATGCCTTGCCTTTCCAACTTTTTGCAGTACTATTTGAAGACCAGAGTTTTTTATTTTGTTGGTATGTACTTTATCACTTTTTTCTTATATGATTCATGATTTTTATGTCTTATTCAAAAGATTACAAAGATTTTCTCGTATTTTTTTTCCCTAGGAATTTTGTCATTGTAGCTTGTACATTTAGGTCTGTTATCTCCCCTACTAGTCTGTATAAGCTCCTTGAAGGCAAAAGCCTATGCCTGATTTATGTCTGTATTTTCCATAGTGGTTAATTGTCTAATAAAAGTTTAAAAAATAAATAAATGAATATGATTTCATGATACATAATGCCAATTGTAAGATGAGAATAGATAGCTAGTCCCAAAGCTGCTCTATTTCTTCTTGGCTGCTATGACCTGAATTACTTTTTGCTTTTGACTTATTTCACCAATCTGTTCTAGTGAAGAAAAAAAAAAATTCCATCAGAAAATGCATTAATAAACTTGGAGTAATATTGTATTGGGCTCAGTTAGATATTTTAAAGTAACTTTATTATACGAAACTAAAATTTCATTTTACCTTCCCATGTTGTTGGTATGAATTTCTCTTTGTATGAATTTGGGATGCCTCTGTGGCTCAGTCAGTGAAGTGTCTGCTCAGGTCTTGATCCCAGGGTCCTGGGATCGAGTCCCACATCAGGCTCCCTGCTCACCGTGGAGCCTGTTTTTTCCTCTGCCTGCTGCTCCCCCTGCTTGTGCTCACGCTTACTCTCTCTCCTGCTCTCTCTCACAAATAAATAAATAAAATCTTTAATAAAAAATGAATTTAGAAAATTCAGTGTTAATAAAAAAAAGTTTGAGGGGGTGCCTACGTGGCTCAGTTGGTTAAATTTCTGCCTTTGAATCATGTCATGATCCCAGGGTCCTGGGATCGAGCCCTGCGTCACCTCCCTACTCAATAGGAAGCCTGCTTCTCCCTCCCCCTCTGCTGTTCCCCATGCTTATGCTCTCTCTTCTGTCAAATAAATATTTAAAAAACAATTTTTTAAATCCCCTCTAAACTATGTACATGAATTCAAAACCACTGAAATGGTATTTTACTTCTGTGTATTTTACTTTAGTAAGATAGATTTGCTTCCTTTTTCGTAAAATGAAACTTCGTTTTTGCAACTGTAGAAGAATGTGGCAATAAAGAAACTCAAGCAGCCATGGTTTTTGCTTCTCTCTTTTGCTTCATTCACATATGTTGGTTGATAGTCATATTCTTTTTATATCTTTTGATGTCAATCCCCACTTTATCTCTTGTGATATACCCCTACACTGAAAAAATAAAGCCCATGTTTTGCCACTTGAAACAGGTGCATAGGACAGATAAACATACATGAGTCACAGAAATCTCTACAACTTGGAGAAGATGCAAAACCTGAACCAGCTGTATTTCACATTTAAGAGGCAGATTTTATGTGTGAATTACAATGGAGGTTGGAAGATAAAAATAAAAAACTAAATGTTTTTGTTTGTGGAATATCTTTTAGTGACTTTTACATAGTTTCTTCAACTGGGTAATTACTCTATGCTTTCTTCATGATTCTCCTTCAGGACAGTATAGTGTAAGATTCAGTGACAACATCTGAACCCTAGACGAACAGTACTTTAGGGACTATTGTATGAAGAATTACCTCAGAATTTATAAGCATGGCCCTGATAGCCAAAATATGTGTTTGACTTGACAATACTGGTATTTCATATGTATAGCTCTTGAGAGTTGGGTATGACATGGGAATTTGAAGGTAATTGCTCAAAATAGTTCAATCCAATGTCTCTCTACATTTTGTATAGATCATACCATAATCCATATCATTAGAAGTATTTGTTTTTAGTATTTTTATAGCACTCACTCTCTCTTCCTGGCATTTATCACCATATTTATGAGTGAAACCAAATCAAAAAAGGGAAGAACTATTCATCGTGTCATGTATGTTTTTAATGTTCCATTGGAGAATAGTTGGTTCTTCCTCATCTTTAGAAGATGATAAATAAAATGGATTATCATATGCCCACAGGATGCCTTAATAGCCTGTCAAAGCCTGATTCTCAGAGTTAGCCATGCACATACATGGAAAGTTAACAGAAGCTAGAAATATTGATTACTAAGTCTTAGGTTGTGTGTCGGTGCCTTTCAGGAAGACAGCCATTTTATCAGAGGGGAGCTATGCCTGCAAACACAAAGAAGTAGGACATTAGTTTTATAAAGCAGCAGATATGATACAGGAGGAGAGCCACAGGGACCTGACATGGCAGATCTGTAGCAGTGGGGAAAATATATATGACTAGGTACAGGGCCAAATTCAAAAGCTGCACCCAGAGTTCTGTCCTCCATTGATCTCTTCTCTCATGTTGCATTGTTTGAGCACGTGTTTTTTGCAGTTGATTATTTTCTGTAGATACTGGGATTTCAACAGTCTACTTTGGTGCTGGAAGTAAGACTTAACTGCGGTGATGGAAGTGTTCTGTATCTGCACTGTCTAGTGTGATAGCCACTAGCTGTATGTGGCTGTTGAGCACTTGAACTAGTGCTAGTTTGACTGATTAACTGAATTTGTAGTAATTTTATTTAATGCTAAATAGTGTAGCTTTAGGTAGCCATATGTGGGTAGTAGCCACCATATTGAACAGTGCAGATTTAGTTGGCCTCTGTCCAGATCCTAAAACATTGAAGTCACCCATGTCATATGCTGTTAGGAGGTTTCTATTGCCCTTAGCATTGTAATAATGCTGGGCAAGTATAGGTACTCAGGGTATATTAATGTTTGTTAATATTAATGAGTTAAATTGAATGGATACACATAGAGAAGGGAAAGGGAAGAAGCATGAAGAACTGAGTGGTGTGCTGGTGAGGTGTTTTGGGCTCTGATGCCAATGCCTAACCTTTAGTTTTCGTCTAATTTTGTCATTTCATTTTTTATTGTGTTCCATTAGCTTGTCCATTTGTGTCTTTTTTGATGTCTAAATATTGCATAGACACAAAATTTTAAATAGATATATACATAAAGTATAAAGAATAATGATGCATTTACCACCCCTGTCTTTTCAAAATGTTTCTTTAGTCTCCTGTACTTTCCCCTTGCCTCCCTATGAGAGCTAGCCTCAATTTTGTGTTTATCATTTTTTTCTTTATAGTTTCATCACATATATTCACAAACAATTCATTTTTTAGTTTTACAAGCTTTTAAATTTTATATAAATGGAATCATTTATATGTATTCTTCTGTGACTTCCTTTATTCATTTAATATTATATTCCCAATAACATCCCCATTGTTACATTATATTCATGTTGCATAGTCTACTCATTTTCACTATCATGGGATATTCCTTTGTATGACTATGCCACAAATCATCTATTTTATTACTGATAGCCTTTTTTTCTTAGTGCTTAGCTAGTGCATTACTGTGCAGCTGTGAAATCCCTGTGTATATCACTTGGCATACATGTGAAAGACTTACTATAGGGTCCAAATGAGTATTTCTCTGTTCTGTGTCTTCCTCCTCCTCTTCTCCTTTCTTTTCTTCTCCTCTTCCACCTCCCTCTTTTCCTCCCCTCCCTTCTTCCTCTTCTAGAATTAAGGGAAGACAAATGCAGAGAAATAGAGATTTTTTTTTTTTTGCTTTATTTCTGATAAGCTCAGTGCTCCTTTAAAAGCATCTTGCCCCTGTTTCTAGTCTTCCATGGCCCCTTTATACTTTTGTGTTCAAAGAACAAGTTCAGATTGGGAGTCAGTCAAAAATATTAGAAATGTCTTATTCATTCATAGTCTGTAGCTCTTTGCAAGTGGTACCTTTGTGAAATAACTCCTCTTATATCAATTATTTGTCCCTTTTACTTTGCATTATAATTGGAAATTAGAGGGTCTAGATCAGTGTTTCTCAACTCTACTGTCCATTAGAATGTCTCGGGAGCCTTTTAAAAGATATCAATGCATCATCATGCTGCTGCGAACATTCATATACAAGGTTTTATTTGAACACTGTTTTCATATCTTTGGGATTTATACTCAGAAGTGAAATTGCTGGGTTATATAATAGTTCTATGTTTGACTTTGGTGATCCCTGTGGAGGGATCACCAAACCTTTCCACAGAAGTTGCACAATTTTACATTCCCACCAGCAGTGTGTGAGGAGTTTCTCTACATCATCACCAAAACAACATTATTGCTCATTTAAAAATTTTAGTTATCAAGAGACTTTGTAAAAGGGAAATTGATGTGGGAATCTAAACAAATTTTAGAGTAGTGGTTCTTAATCAGGAGTTCACATAATAATTACCTGTGGAACTTTTAAAATTACTCATGGCCAGTACCTTCCTTAAATTTTCTGAATGGAGGGAGGTCTCCAGAGGCAAAATCCAGAATTAATACCCCTCATTAAGAACCATTGCCTGAAATAGTGGTTCTCAAAGTTTGGCCTGGGGATCCCTGAGGCCCCCTGAGATCCTTTCACGGGAGTCCTTTGAGGTTAAAACTATTTTCATCATCATACTAAGACAGTATTTGTGTTTTTCATTCTCATTCTCTCTTGAGTGCACATTGAAGTTTTCCAAAGTCTTCATGACATGTGATAGCATAGCAGATTGAATGAATAAGCAGATATGAAAATCCAGATGTCTTCTATTAAACCAGATATGAGATTTACAAAAAAGGAAAACAGTAGTACCATTCTTATGAATTTTTATTAAAAATTTGTTCTTTATGACTTATAATGGGTTTATCATTGTTTTTAAATCAATTAATACAGTTTTTTAAATTTCCCAGTTTTAATGATACACACAGGTAGACATAACCTACATAAATGAAATCTCTTTGAAATCTTCAGTAATTGAAAGCATAAAGAGGTCTTAAGACCAGCAAAATGGGAACTGTAGACTTTTGGGGAAAAAAAGAAACAAATAAAAATAGCTATTACCCATTTGTTGAACACTTACCATTTAATTAATATTAGGTTAATCTTTTCACATATTTTGTTTCATTTCGTCTTTATAATAACTCCATGACATAATGTAGATTTAACACCATTTTTGCGTGGAGAAATTCAGTCTCAAAGAAGTTAACTTGGCTAGTTCATAAGTGTAGGAGCCAGGATTTCAATTTAAGTCTTTAGAATACATGTTCTTAATCATTACCATAACCTTAAAAAGGTAAAGGTCATTTGTATGGAAATTGTTGATAGTTCAGTGCCATAATGACTCATTGACCTCTAGCATCAGGCCTCAGAAAGATAACCTTTGAAATCTTTGTAGACTTAAATAATACATAAATACCATGTGGTGCACATACTGGCCAGTTGTTCTCTTTAGTGGTCCTCAGTATAAGGACTATTAAATAGAAATATAGGAAGGATAATCTAGGTATGAAAAGATGCAGTTGGCAAAATGTTTACCTTGTTTGGAAAAGTGATTTTAGCATCTTATTAAAATAGGAAGATAAATATTCAGTTAGAACAGTCAACAAATTGTGACCCTTTACAAAAATCTGATTTTCTGAGACCTTATATGCAATCAGTCAGTCCTCTGAAGAGTCCGTCATTGCAGGGATGATAAAGTGGAATAATTGTTTTAACTTGTTGGTATCTTCTCTTACAATAGCTAAAAAATCAGATGCTTCTTTGTTTACATAGAATAAGAGGGTAATTTTTTTTCATGTGGATAATATTTCAGTTCGTCAAGAAATAAAATCTTTGCTAATTAGGGAAGTTCACCAGATCTAGTCCTTTTCAAAAATTTACTTACTGCCTACAGAGTAAAAACTAATTATGTGGGCAGTCACTTTTCAAAAAACTGATTCTATATCTCCTAGTACCTTCTGTGAAAAATTATTTCAGAGAATAGCAGAATTTTTTGCTTAGTAACTTATATTCTGTTTACCATCTTCCTTTTCTTTCCCCTCTATCCTAACCCCCCATTCCAGTGCTTTCTTAAAGATTCATTTTTGGAATCAGCATATTTAGCAGAAAATGAGTTATTTGCTTATTTGACAAATAGTAATTGTCTAGTGTGTACTGGGCACTGTGTTAAGACCGGGGATACTGTAATGAACCCAAACATAGATAAGGTCATGAAATCTACAGTCTAATGAAGGAGCTGGACAAACATTAAACAAAGGAGCACATGTTTCTTTTCTTTTTTTAATTTAAAAGGTGCTGTGAACAATAGTACATGGTGTTATTAAAAAGAGCCTAATGGGAGGATTGACCTAAAAGGTTGGAAGAAGACTGAAGCCGAAGTGGGGCTCAGGGAAGGCATGAGTTCCTTTTGTGACAAGTGAAAGAATCAGTCGAATACATGATACATGCTTCTAGAGCCTAGAAAAGAAATCTGGGCAGGAGATAGAAATGTGTGAATTGTGTGCCAATAGTTAATTGAAATTGTTAGCTGAGGTGAGATCATCTAGGGAGAATGTATACAGTGAGAAAAGAAGAGGGCCTAAGGACTAAGTTTTGAGGAATTCTAGTGTTTACTAAACAGAGTACAATGTAGGAGAAAGAGATGGACTTCAAATAAGTAGGAAAACTAGGAAAATGTAGTGTTAAATGTTTCAAGATGAGAGAATCTTCCAAGGAGAATCAAGTAAAATCAAGACTCCTTATTACCATGGCTTACAAGGAATGCCCTGCATGATCCTTTCCCACCTCTTTGACCTCTTACCATTCATCTTGCTGCTAGCGTACTTTTGTTCTTTAAACACATCAGTCTCATTTCCTATCTTAGGACCTGTGTACTTAATGTTCCCTTTTCTGGAATGTCCTTCCCCCAGTTCAGACTTTATCTCCTCAGAGAAGAGTAGCCAACCCCTCTACTCCTTTAGCAGAATTGTCAGACTCTATTGACCTTTGAATGTCATTATACAGCTAAGATTATATTTTGTTTGGGCCTCGGACTCAGTACCAGATCAAATACTTAGGACATGTTAAAGAAAGTTAATTTTTCAGAGATAGTTAACAATGCTGGTAGAGAATAATTTTTAGATTTTAGAGTGCATCCTCCCTAAGGCGTCTTGACGTGAATTGTTGAAATGGTGAGAGCTGTCTTATCCCCTTCCACCAAGTGTATTGCAGGATGGTTAGAAGAATAGGGGGAAACTGAAAAGGAGATGCATGGAGTCCGCTCTGTAGAAATAATGAATGACAAATATGTGACAGTATTGATAATCCAGTGGATTCAAAGCAGTAGTAAATGTATGATTATTTTTGAAAGATGGAAATACCATTTGACAAAGACTATTTCAAAAGCTAATTTAAAGCTGTGAGTTCACTTCAGTTCAATGAATGTTTACTGAGCTGACCACAGAGAAGTAATAGGAAGTTGGGAGTGGGGGCCTTTGGTAAAGTTGCTGATCACCCTTATGCTGAATAAGTTCTTCCCCAGCTGAAGAACAGTAATTACTCTTTCGAAATATAAAGGTGACCTCTTGAATTTCAGGGCCAGAAAAAATAAATGGCCAAGCAATCAGGGAGTGTTTTATAATAATCCACTTGCCAATTTAGGGTTTCATAAAACTCCACAGAAGGAAGAAAATGACCTTTGTAGATCTTTTTGCGGGGGGAGGTAACTTTATTTTTTATTTTTAAAGATCCATTTTTGTAGTTAACTTGGTTGATGTGTATTAAATGTAACTTTTGTTATCTTAAACATCTACTCCAAGCTCATGGACTTTCCTTATATAGCTTGCCTCTCTTCATAATCTGGCACAAGAATGCTTTTTAGTGCTGAGTGTTTTCTTTTTCTTCTGGTTGCTTCTCACAGCAGTACTGGCCTTTCACCTGGTTTTGTATCTTATTTTAGAAGTGGCCTTGTTCTCGGATCTTATTTTAAATGTTGGTTAGTCTAAGCCTCGCTGCAAATGGCTTTCATGTCTGTGAAAGACAGAAAAGAAGTCGTCAGCATAAATTAAAGTGAGAACAATTTCACATGGACCTAGAAATAAAATTGTTATAAAAGACAGTAAAGATTAATGCCAAGCTGCCCCTGTCTTCCACTCATGGAAGAATTTGAAGACCAGAACAGCTAAATGACTTGCTCAGGGTTATAAAATGTTGATGAAAATTTATCATTCTCCTTATTTACACAAAGGCAATATAATACCCTAGTGAGCTGTACTTTGAACATATAAAACAAATAAGCTACTCATAAGGAAGGTGAATATACCAAACTGTTTAACTATCTTTGCGAAGCCTGGATGAGGCATTACCAAGTTTTCTTCCTAATTCTCCAGGTTTATCAGTATTCAGTTACAAACATCAGTATTTTTATATCATGATAAAGGCTGTGACCACATCTGGATTTGAATCTGGCTCTACCCCTTCCTGGGTTGTGACTCTCTGACTTTGGGGAAAGCTTCTCAACTTCTCTGACCTTCCATGTCTTAGCCTGAAAAATGGAAGTAACAATCCAGATTTTATTGAGTTAACTATAAAGGAGTTAACTTTGAAGTTCCTGCAGCTCGTGCCTGGCCCACAAGGAGCACTTCTGAGGGAGCGACCATCACTGCTACTACTGCTGCTGTCCCTGCTTTTATCATGGCATCACTGGGCAGTGGCATAGGATGTTCATTCTCAAATGATTTAGGTATTCATCTGCTTAAAGACTAGATGCTGAATTAGGCAGTTGTTTTTGTTTTTTTTTTTTTAACGTACCTTCCAGTTCATTTTATTGTTCTATTAATTCAGAGAAAGCACCATGGTCGTCAGTTTTTACTTACCCTATTAGAATAATACTTAACTCCTGGCTACTTCAGTCAGAGCCCGATCCTTATTATAATTAAAATAAAAATCTTGACCCTCTTTATTACTTTATACTAGAGAGCTTATCCTGCATTGCCAGGAAAAATTATTAACCATTGTTAAATTAAAAATCCCTATTGCTGCTCATCTTTGAGCACCCTCATAGAATTGCCATGTGAGAAGAAGATGCCCTTGTGACTTGAATGTGTAATTCTTTTTGGAAACCACTGTTTTCGCTGTAACTGGTATCTTAATACAAATAATATGCCTCTTTTGAACAGCAATTTCATTGGCTTTCCTTGTATTTCAGGAAGATCACTGCCCATTTCTTGAAAGTCTCCTTCAGAGCCCTCAAAGGAGATTTCACCCATGCCCCCTAGTTTCTGTTTTTGCCCAGGAAAATCTCAATTAAAATATCCTTTGTTGTTAGTGAATATCTGTATACATAATTTTTTGTGATGCAGTCCCAGAAAAAAATGTCTTTCATCTATGTAGATACACTATTGCCGACCTACCTAGAGATTGCATAGTCCCAGGTTAGAAACTCAGGGCCTTACAATTTTTTAATTTATTGTTTGGGACAGGCCTACATTGTTTGACCTATTTAAGGTACTAAGTAACAGCCAGAGTAAAACATCTGAGTATTTTTCTATATATTATTTGTAATGTTACTGTTGGTGAGGATGCTGTACTTTTCCAGTTTACAACTGAGGAAGCCTGTCATCATCATTAGTACTCATTCATTCAGCATGAGCACCTGTTTTATCTTAGGCACTGGAGATGTAAGTATGAATAAAACATGATTCCTGCTCTGGAAAATTTCATAGTTTATTGGGGGAGAAAGATAGAGACATATATAATTACATTTCTAAGTGATATGTTCTGTGTAATGAATATATGAACAAAATGCCATAGTCATATAGAGGAGGGAACAGTAAATTTGGAGGTGTATGGTAAGGTTACAAAGAGAAAGTAACATTTGAACCAAATCTTGAATGATAGGTGGGAATTTGCCATTTGGAGAGAGAGGAGCCAGGAATGGTCATTAGAGGCAGGGAGCAGCCTAACAAAGGCCAAAGGCTTCCCCTGGCAAGCTGTGTGAGGGGAGTGTCTCCAGGATAGCTAGAGAAAAGGCTTTGTGAAGGAAAGTGAGTCAAAGCTAGGAGTTTGAACTTTATCATTTGAGCAGTAGGAAATCATTGAAGACTTTTTGAGTTATGGCTGATATAATCAGGCTTGAGTTTGAAAACTCCTAATAGTTTAGGGCTGGAGAAAGAAAGACAAGTGGCAGACACCAGGTAAAAAGTTGTAGTTCTCCAAGCAAGACACAAGAGTTTACACTAAGACCATATGTGTGTAGATGTAAGAAAAAAAGAAAGGCAGGGGGTGTGTCTCTAAATTTGACAGCATTTTCCTAGGTGTAAACAGTATGATTTTGTGATCGGTATGATATGGGAAGTGTGGGCAGGAGGAGATCTGATTTGGGCGATGGGGTAGAGTAACTGAAATTAATAGAACTGGAGAAAGTGAAAAAGGAAAGGAAGGATTGTTCCTTGTTTTGTTTTTTTGTCTGTTTTGGGAGCAGACAAGGGTTTTCATTTTGCATAAGGTAGGGCCAGTGTTTTCAGGAACATTCTAGCACACACGTCTGGATCTGAATCTCAGTAGAGAGGTTACCATAGTAATATTTTTGAGTTCTTACTGTTTATTTTTCCATTAAAAACTAAGGTTCTCGGAGGTTAACTGATTATGGTCTCAGGAAGACGGCTGAAGAACCAAAACATAAATTCCTAAGCTTCTTACCAACTAGGCCTTAACTAAAATAGCCCTTTGGGGAAAAAAAAAAAAAAAGACAAAACTCTTGATTTCCACTATAATTGCTTTACTGTTTCATTTCTCAGAGTATCTTTACTTAAAAAGACAACAAAACAAAGCCCAACTTGTGTATATATATATCTATAATCTACTTTCTGTACTGTTTTCCGATTTTAATGTTTTTTGACAAATGCCAGTCAAACGAAGAAGGCTCAGGATAATAGCTGAGGAACCCCAAACCTCTTGTTTTGTTCTAACAAAACCTTAAAATTCAAAGATTAGAGAGTCCTCAGGAAATACTCATTATTTCACATATGTCTGATCTAATCCCAGTTGTTGCCCTGATTCCAAATGAGGGAAATGAGAAGTGTTGAAGAACGAAGGTGTTAGTGTCCACTTTTCGGCAGGAATTGAAAAGTAAGGTTTCCCCCACTATTTGGATTGTTGAGCCGTGACCTATTCTCTTGAACAACAGAGAATAAAGTAAACAGTTCTTCAAAATCCATCCTCACCCCCAGCTTTCGGGGGTCACCGTGTTCATTGAAACACTTGGGTGGTTGTGAAGAACTTGAGTAGGCTTCAAACAAGGCAGATCCTTGTACATATGTGACACTCTTTTTTCACATATTTTAAAAAAATAATTAGCATCCTTTATCCACTGTAATTCTAGTTTTAACTGTTACTGTGTTGATTTCTCTGTGAAGCTCGTTGGGCTGTGGTATTTTTCCTTTACTTTGTTCTTGATTGCTGTGAAATGTAGTTGCCTGCTGCTTAAGGCAGCTGCAGTAGAGTGTACCCAGAAGTGGTTATAATTCTATATTTAGTAAGCCATAGGGTTTGTAAAGCATTTGCAGATTCCTTCTGGATAAAATGGTTTCTATATATGTAACATTTTTAATGAAACTATTATTATCACCCATTAGGGAAATATAGCAGCTAATATGTGCAGATTTGTGGACAAGACAGAGGCACAAAACTTTTTTTCTTAAGAGTACGCTGAGTATTTTAAATACTTAAAAGTAATCATGTGAATCCTATTTTCATACTTTTAATCTTGAATTGCAGAGCTTTTACTCAAGTGTTTACCTTTGGTCCAACATTCCGAGCAGAGAATTCTCAGAGCCGGAGACACCTGGCAGAGTTTTATATGGTAGAAGCAGAGATTTCTTTTGTTGAGAGTCTTCAAGATCTCATGCAGGTAGGTACACAAGTTTTAAGACACTTTCTAAATAACAGATATCTGTGACATTAAAAGGCTTCTGTATACATTTTCACCTTGGACATCTGTGCATTGTAGGTGTTAATGGAGTGAAGAAGATGGGGAACTACTTAATTTGATAAACATCTACTGAATCCCTTTAACGTACAAGAGTCAGACAGATTTAAGTTCATATCCCAGCTCTGCCATTAATTTTGTTTTGATGTTACCAAACCGTGGTGAACTTTAGCTTGCTCAACTATAAAATAATAATTACAGTAACTATTTCATAAGGTTATCAGGAGGAGTAAATGAAATAATGGCTGTATAATGTAAAGCATCTAGTATTGGGCTTAGCATACAGCAAGCTCAGTAAGTAATAGATCTTGTTATTTGTTAGGCAAAGAAATAAAACATCTTTATAGTTAGAGAAACATCTATGTAGCTGTATTGGAAAGCATCTACAGGAACCATCAGAGCTCTATTTTGGGGGCAAGAAGGAAGTCCAGAAAGATAGTCAAGAGTCAGATCTTGAAAGAAAGACTTCGTAAATGCCATGGTAAAAGGCATGAAAAAGAGAGGAAAGGAAAAGAAGGAAAAAGAGAGAGTTCTCAGATAGCAGAGGCCATGGTCAATTATAGTTTAGAAACACCTCTCTAGTAACAATATAAAAAATGATTCAGAGGGGGATAAAAATGAGAGCCTTTTTAGGAGGCTGTGGCCATACTCCAGATAGAGCACATAAGCTCTGAAGATGGATGGACCAGGAACTGATTTTCAGCTCTACCACTTGCTATGTGATCTTAAACAAGGGATTTAATTTTCTGAGCCTATGTTTCCTCACCTATAAAATGAGAATAATTGTTCCTACTTGATAGGGTAGTTCAGAGAATTACACAGATTGTATATATAAGACACATAGACTAGTTCATGTCACTTTGTACCCAGAAATTATTGTCTGTTACTATGAATTCTCTATCTAGTACTATTAATATCTTAGTTTGGATTTGTAATCACAGGATGTTTAACAATTTTTGTCACTTCTCACTTCTATTCATTTTATATCTTTCTACTCTTATCCAGTAAATGACCCAATTCCACTTAAAACATAAATACCACATATATCATCAAATAGAATGGGCTTGCCATTTCGTTATCCTATCTTGGTTGGATTTCCTAGTAAACTCTAAAGCAGAGATTTGGGGGGTGGGGGTTATTGGGGAATGCTCTAGAGAACAACATCTGTAAGGAAAGGAAGGAAGCAGCATTGGGCAGAGGGAAAGGTTGAACTACAGTGCATGTAGAGAGGCCTTAGGAAAACTTTGGAGCTGGAGTGGTCTTTCATAGTTGTCCCATAGAAAGGCAAGGAGGTGGTATACCTTTGTTCGTTCCCCGTCAAGCAGTTACCTAACATGGGCTAGCCTTGGGAAGAGGCGTACTCTTGGGTAAGATAGCACTCCTGGCCTGGCCCGTTCCTGAAGAGGGACTCAACCAGGCACCATCAGCAATTAATATTCCCAGTGGATAAAGCTCTTGGTCCTGAAGGGGTGTTTTGACTACACACAGTATCCATTTATATACCACTTTAACGTTTCCCACTGATTGTTGTAGATCAGTGTCCCCCAGGGGACATTTTTGGTTGTCACTAGGAAGTGGATGGAGGAGAGGGGAGAGTGGTTGCTACTGGCATCCAGTGGGTAAAGGCTAGGGATGCTGTTGGACATGCTAACATGCCCAGGTCCCCCCCACTCAACAAAGAGTTACCTGGTCAAAAATGACAATAGTAACACTGTCAAGTAATTCTTTTCTAAAATAGAGGGATTCAGGATCTGAGCCTCACAAGGCATAAATAAGATTCCTTAAAGGGCTTTCGGTTCCAGCCCACCACCCAATTGGGTATTACTCACTCAGGCAATGAGAGTATTGTAAGCCACAGAATCACACCCTTTACCTCCCTCTTTCTGCCTTGACCCTGTCTCTCCTGCCCTCCCCCCATAAATACCAGAGAAAAGTTCCAAAGACATAAATTATGTTAGGTATTATTAAACATTATAATTATATATCCTATACCTAATAATTATTTTTTACTATTCTACTGAGTGCTATTCAGCATACACTGTTCAATAATTTTTAATTAATTGAAATAACAAACTTTTTCTTAAAGACAGAAAAAAAGTATGCTCTTCCAAAAGTAATCTTCTGTTTTTTCTTATTTTCTCCTTTTATGAATTACATTCTCTGGAAATTATTATCCTTTTTTTTAAATATTTTATTTATTTATTTGACAGAGAGAGATCACAAGCAGACAGAGAGGCAGGCAGAGAGAGAGGAGGAAGCAGGCTCCCCGCTGAGCAGAGAGCCCGATGCGGGGCTCGATCCCAGGACCCTGAGATCATGACCTGAGCTGAAGGCAGCGGCTTAATCCACTGAGCCACCCAGGCGCCCCTGGAAATTATTATCTTGATGAAAATTTTAAATCAGAATACTGTAACAAAGGATTTTTTTCTGCTCATAAGGTATAAACAAACGTTACTATTTTAGTGCCATTGAGTAATATATTTTTAAAAACATCTGAAGGTTATGCTAACCCTTCAGTTAAGTTTCTGTTTTCTTCAAATATATTTATAGAGCATAGTCTGAAAGTCAAGGTTAGAAAAGCCAGTGATTTTCTTCTTCAAATGGAAATTTACTGCTCATAAGAAAGAAACCAATTTAACATCCCCAGGGGTCACAGTCTTCATCTTAAAGATAGGTGTGTTGTGCCCCTCAACAGTGCAGGCTTAGTATCCAATATGTTTTTGTTTGCTCCCCATATGTGTCAGTTTTTTTTTTTTTTTTTTTGTGATTGAGGTATATGACCCTTCATAAATCATTCAGTTGCTTATTAACTTCTTTATCTCCCTACTCTTGGATCAAAGGTAATATAGCCTCAGGGTAAAAGATCTTTAGCCTCCTTTTGCTCTTCTTTCATCAAGTTTTACCTTACTCTTACACAAAATATATATGTAAATACAAAAATACAAAATATATAAAAAATAAATATATGAACACATATAAACACACACACACACGTATATGCATATATATAAATGTATCTGGTTGTTCCTTGGTAATCAAGTACGTTTCTGTATCCGATCAGAGTTAGTGTGGTGGATGCTTGTGTCCTGTCCTATGTCTCCAGCCCTGATAGGGTGCACCAGGGATGCAGGAGAAGGAGGGAAGATCCTGCCTCTGGGGCAGCCTGAACTTATCGAGTGTGTCTCTCTTTCTGAGCACAACATTGGGAGAGCCTAACAGGATCTCACTGACTTCAAATCAAACATTTTAGTTTTGATTAGAAATATTTTCCATTCCATCACCTTTTTTCTTCTGACAACAAGTTTTTTCTGTGGGATGTGTATGGATACCCCTGGTGGAATGTATTCTTAATTACTGATTTGTGTTTATCATGACTTGTGTTATTACCATTGTATGCTTTGGCAAAGCAAAAATATACATATTTAGATGTAGATCTATCACTACTCCTATAATTTTAAAGTCAGCTTTCATTTACCAGTAACTGAATGAAGCATTTTTCAAAGTGTCTCATTCTTCACAACAACTAATGTTTGTTGCATCCTTCTCTGAGCCAAATATTCAAAGTCTTATACATGGATTATCTCATTTAATTATCTCAGCAGTCCTGGAAGCTAGGTACCGTTACTTCCCTGATTCTACAGGTGAATATATTGCACTTTAGAGAGGCAGCAGTCAGTTTTGGCTGTCATTTGACAACCCATTTCTAGTATTGGAATGAGTAATGGAAGATTCATACATTTTTCTTTCCTTTTTTTACCCACTCTTGGAAGAAATTGCACTGCCATCCGTAAGCAGTCTGGAAAACTGAACTAACGTTCTGCAGTATATTCAGGGATTAAGAGGCCTAATGGATTTATAGCTGCTAAAACCTGGAGAACAGTCCTTACAGGACCCCTAAATAGGTTTTTCATACAAAGTGGCTCACTTGTCAGGCAACTAACTATCTGTCATTTCTCTTAGGTTATGGAGGGACTCTTCAAGACTACAACAATGATGGTTCTCTCAAACTGTCCTGAAGATGTTGAACTCTGTCACAAGTTCATAGCTCCTGGCCAAAAGGTAATTAGTTTTGTGGATGAAGTCTAATACATCTACTCTTTAAATATGTTAATTACATATCATAAATATAATTACATTTAACAAATTTTTTTTCTCTTTTCTTACCAAGGACAGATTAGAACATATGCTAAAAAACAACTTTTTAATGTAAGTAGATATTATACTTTCTTTGAACTTTATTCATATTTTATCATAGTATTTATCACACTATTAAAGTTTTTTGTTTATATATGTGCTTATCACAAGGAAGACCCATGTTTTAAATATTTTTGTAGCTCTTATATCTGGTTCATAGTTGATAATCAATGTTTCATGAATAAATAAATGAATAAATCTAGCAAGATAAATGAACACAGTCATTAGTAACTGAATTAATGCAGTTCAAACTAGTATTAACTTTAGTAATAAAAATTTGGCTCAAGTAAAAGACTTTTATTTTGGGGCACCTGGGTGGTTCAGTCAATTAAGCTTCTGACTCTTGGTTTCAGCTCAGATCATGATCTCAGGGTTTCAAGATCAAGCCCTGCCTTGGGCTACAGGCTCAGTGCAGAGTCTCCCTGTCCCTCTCCTTCCCCCCTTCCCACCCCCTTCTCCATTCACACTGGCTCGTGTACTCACACTCTCTCTCAAATAAATAAATAAAATCTTTTTTAAAAACTTCAGTATAATTAACATAGGGCGTTATATTAGTTTGAGGTGTATAGTGTAATGATTCAGCAATGCTATATGCTATATTCAGTGCTTATCATAATAAGTGTACTCTTAATCCCCTTCACCTGTTTCACCCATTCCCCCACTCATCTCCCCTCTGGTAACCATCTGTCTGTTATCTGTAGTTAAGAGTCTGGTTTTGGTTTGGTTTGGTTTGGTTTGGTTTGGTTTTTTGCTTGTCTATTTTTTTCTTTATTTTTTAAATTCTGCGTATAAGTGAAATCATGGGGTAAATTTCTTTCTCTGACTGACTTACTTCACTTAGGGTTATGCTCCCTAGATTCATCCATGTTATTGCAAATGGCAAGATTTTGTTCTTTTTTAGGGCTGAGTAATATTTCATCATGTGTATGTACCACATCTTTACCCATTCATCTATCAGTGGACACTTGGACTGCTTCCATAGTTGAACTATTGTAAACAATGCTGCAATAAACATAGGGGTGCATGTATTTTTTCAAATGAGTGTTTTTTTATTTTGGGGGGGAAATACCCAGTAGTTGAATTACTAGATCATATGGTGGTTCTGTTTTTAAGTTTCTGAGGAATCTCTATACTGTTTTCCACAGTGGCTGCACCAGTTTGCATTCCTGCCAGTAGTGCATGAGGGTTCCTTCTCCACATCCTCACCAACACTTGTCATTTCTTATGTACTTGATTTTAGCCATTCTGAGAGGCGTGAGATGGTATCTCATTGTAGTTTTGATTTGCATTTCCGTGATTAGTGATGTTGAGCATCCTTTCATGTGTCTTTTGGATATCTGGATGTTTTATTTGGAAAAATGTCTGTTCGTGTCTTCTGCTCATTTTTAATTGGATTATTTGTTTTTCGGGCATTGAGTTTTATCAGTTCTTTGTATATTATAGATACTAACCCTTTATTGGATACGTTATTTGCAAATATCTTCTCCTGTTTTTAGTAGGTTGTCTTTTAATTTTGTTGATTGGTTCCTTTGCTGTGCTGAAGATTTTTATTTTGGTGTTGTCCCAATAGTTTTGTTTTTGTTTCCCTTGCCTCAGAAGACATATCTAAAAATGTGTAGCTCTGGCTGAGGTGAGAGAAATTACTGCTTGTTTTCTCTTCTAGGATTTTCATGGTTTTAGGTCTCACATTTAGGTTCTTAATCCACTTTGAATTTATTTTTGTATGTGGTGTAAGAATGTGATCCAGTTTCATTCTTTTGTATGTAGCTGTCTAGTTTTCCCAGTACCATTTGTTGAAGATACTGTCTTTTTCCCAGCAAATATTCTTTCCTGCTTTGTCAAAGGTTAATAGTATGGTCAAAGATAATAGTATTGTATGTTTATTTCTGGGCTCTCTGTTCTATTCCATTGATCTATGTATCTCTTTTTGTATCAGTACTATACATTTTGATTACTACAGCTTTGTAGTATATCCTGAAATCTAGGATTGTGATACCTCCAGTTTTGTTCCTCTATTTCAATATTGCTTTGGTTCTTTGGGATCTTTTGTAGGATAGTTTGTTCTAGTTCTGTGAAAAATGCTGTTGGTTATTTAATAGGGATTACTTTAAATCTGCAGATTGCTTTGGGTAGTATGGACACTTTAACAGTATTTTTTTCCAGTCCATAAGCTTGGAATATCTGTTTGTGTCATCTAAAAAACAAACTTCTAAAATACATACATGTAATGTTAGCCCATCAGTTTTTCTCTATTTCAGTCTTCTTTTTATTTACCTTCAATTGCTCATATCTGGTTATATATTCTAAACTGTTTTTTAGCCACTTTTTTAAACTTAAAGATCTGTGTTTTAAGTATAACATATGTTATTCTTTCATTTCCACTACAGTCCTGTACAAGTAGTACTTGATATTGGACTGGTTATTTATTTCACTAAGCATACTAATCACATAGTCTCTTCCATTTTTTTTTTTTTAAGATTTTATTTATTTGTCAGAGAGAGAGAGGGAGAGAGAGCAAGCACAGGCAGACAGAACGGCAGGCAGAGGCAGAGGGAGAAGCAGGCTCCCTGCCGAGCAAGGAGCCCGATGCGGGACTCGATCCCAGGACGCTGGGATCATGACCTGAGCCGAAGGCAGCTGCTTAACCAACTGAGCCACCCAGGCGTCCCAGTCTCTTCCATTTTAATAAAACAAACACATACTTAATATGGAAAAAGAACAATATACAATCTTTTCATAAATAGTACAATTTATGTAAGACTTAGTATTCATGTATAGGAGGTAAATTTGATACTCAGAAGAATAGAAAATTGTTTCTAAGTATAATTTGATGTCATTCTCCACTTACTATCATTAGGTTTAGGAAGTTTTTGTTCTAAGAGAACAAAGAATTCGACCTGTCCTGGAGAAGGGTAATAAGAAAAAGTTGGCAGACCTCACTGAGCTGAGAATTTCAGGTATCAGTGTAGACCTTGAGACTTCAAGTTAAAAGTGGTGAGTCCTCGAGCCTGAATGAACAGCAAGGCAACAGATGTGAGATCAGAAAAAGAGGAAATAGGAGGCCCCTGATAGAGAATCGAAAGGCAGTGAAGTACAACTGAAGGCTTTTGAGGTTTTTTTCTTCTTTCACTGTAGTGTATATTGAGTATGTTAACTAACCAGAATTTAAATAAAAACTTGGAAAAAGAAAAGAGTGTCTATTGAATATTCACAATATGCCAAACTTGTTCTAGAATCTGAACAAACTGTCTAAAAGCAGTGAAAATAGCAGACAAAAATTCCCCGTCTTCATTGAGCTTACATTTCTGGGAGTAGTAATAAGAAACAAGAAATAAGAATAATAGTGAAATCTATAGTCTGTGAGAATGAGTTATAGTAAGTGGGAAGAAACCCAGAGAAGGGAAAGATGAGAAGACAAAAGAGTAAGGAGGTAGAAGTTTTAGATAACGTAACAGAGACCATCTCACTGGGATGATTTTTGAGTAAAAATTTAAAGAAAGTGAGAGAACTAGCTGTATGGATGTGTGGGAAAAGAATATTTTAGGCAGAGGGAATGGCAAGTACAAAGTCTTCTAGGTTGGAGCATGCCTGGTATATTCAAATAGTGGGGTGGGTAAGGGAAAAGGATAATAGAAGATAAAGAAAGGAGGTGAGAGGTGGGAAAACATGTAGGGCCTGGTAGGTCGCTGTGAAGAGTTGGTTTTCTCTTGAGTGATGTGGGGAAGCCATGGAAGGGTTCTATACAGAGGACTGATAAGAGCTGAATTGGATTTAACAGGATCACTCTGGCTGCTAGTTGAGAACAGGCTTTAGAGTGAGAGCAGAAAACCAACAGGAGATTATTACAGTCATCTGGGTGAGAATAAATGATGGTTTGGACCGTGTATTAGATTCATACAGAGAAACAAAACCAACATGATGTATATAAAGAGAAAGATTTATTTTTAAGGAACCATCTCACACAATGTAGAAGCTTGTTGAGTTCAAAATTTGATGGAGTAGTTCAGCAGGCTAGAGACTCAGGGAAGTGTTAGCAGCTGGAGTCTGAAGGCATTCTGCTGGCAGAATTCCCTCTTTCTTGGCCAGTCTTTGTCCTCTTAAGGCCTCCAACTAATTGGACATGGCCCACTCACATTATGGAGGGTAACGTGCTTTACTCAGAGTTCACTGATTTAAATGTTAATCTCATCCAGAAATACCTTCACAGAAACATCCTGAATGTTTGACCAAGTGTCTGGGTACCATAGCCCCGCCAAGTTGACACATAAGATTAACCATCATAGGCCAGGACGGTGTCAGTAGAGATACAGAGAAGTTGTTCTATTCTAGATACATTTTCAAGATAGAACAAACAGTATTTGTGGAGAATGGGAAAGAGGGAGAAGTCAAGTGTGACTTCAAGTCTTTTGTCTTATACAGCTGTAAAAATGGAGTTGCCATTAACTGAAATTGGGAAAGCCATTAGAGTAGCAAGGGGTTTGGGGGGAAATGGGGGTGGTATCAGGATCAATATCATCATGTATCATGTTAAGATCGAGATGGTTTTTAGACATCCAGTTGTAGATGTTGGGTAGGCAGTTTCAGTGTACAGATCTGGAGTTTACAGGAGAGCTCTGGACATTGCGTATTGATAAAAGTACTAAGTAAGCAGGGAAGGAAAGAATTAATTTGGGCATCCTAAGGAATCTGTGCTGGTGACAGAAAATCAGGGAGAATGTCTTAAGTGAAGCTAGTGAATAAGATCTAAGATTGGAAAAAAATATCTACCATTTATTGAATATTTGCTGTGTGCCAGAAGTGATAAACTTTACGTACATAAATGTAAAAAAAGTTCCTTGTATCTTCACAACTCTGTGAGTAGTTATTATTGCTCTTCTGTGGGTGAATAATCAATTCAAAGAGATTAAGCAAGGAAAAGATGAAATGGGAATTCAAACTCATTTAACCTGATTTCAAAGCTCATGCTTTCGGCCACTCACTACACTTCGAAAGGGCACTGGAATTAATGCTAGAGTAGGTGTAGCTCTTCACTGTCCTTATGACCCTCACATATCACTTGTGCTTTGGAGTCCGGGTCTGTAAAATACTGAGGTTGGGAAGTGACCTCATGGGCTGTGCCACACCAGTCATTGCCAGCAGTATCATCCATTCCACATCGTAAACCGTAGCTGTGGTTTAAATGTATACCTGTGATGATTTGTTTAGTATTGTCACCTCCATGTGGTCAGAGACTTGTTTATTTTGTTTACTGTTACACCCCCAGTGCTTAGTGCCTCTAACAGGAGCTCAGTAAATATTTATTGAATAACTGAATGAATGAGTAAATGACATTTGAGTAGCCATGGGAGTGAGAGTGTTCTCCTTTAGGCTAGGTCCTCTCCCTGAGGTTTCCTGGTAACCCCTATCACTGTTTACTTTGGTCACTAAGTGTAGTGAGCTATGACTCAAAGGATCTGGATTCTAATTCTGGCTATACTTCTTATCCGCTCTTAATGAATATGTTAGCACTTTCCAGCAAATATTTACTGACTCTCTACTATGAGTTAGGCATTGTGCTATTCATTGATGATCCATAATATAAGCATGGATTGGTCCTTTTATGGAATTTAAGATCTAGAGAAAAAGATGAATAGTTAACTGTTTGCATGAAAGATTATTTAATCACAACTGTGAACTTGATGAATAGTGAATCTTTAACCTTTCTGAACTTGAGTTTCCTCATCTATAAAGTTATAACTTGTCTGTCATATCATTTGTAAGGATCAGTTGGCCATACTGCTTAAGCAATGTGCCAGACTACGTAACATAACACTCCTGCTATAAAACATCTAAAAATGCTTGTTAAAAATTATAAAAATCCAGGGCACCCGGGTGGCTCAGGTCCTGATCCCAGGGCCCTGGGATGGAGCCCCACATCAGGCTCCCTGCTCAGCTGGAGGCCTGCTTTGCCCTCTCCCACTCCCTCTGCTTGTGTTCCCTCTCTTGCTGTCTCTCTCAAATAAATAAATAAAATCTTTTTAAAAAAATTATAAAAATCCTTTTAAATACTTTGTTGAGTTCACTAGAAAGTAAGAGAAGTTCCAGGACCTACAAATGAAGAGGGAACTGAGCACCAGAGGGGAACACATAAATAGCATAACACTGAGGTTTCTCAAGGTGGAGGGTATGGTAGATGGTGGAGGGCCCCTGGTGGGGGTGGGGGAGTTGCCAGCCTTTGAAGCCAGAGATTTTAACAGCCATAAGAGGACGTGAAAGTAGACCTAAAGTTGATGAATTAGAATCGAGATATTCCCCAAAAGTACACACATGCATACCTGTGCACACACATGCACACACACATACAGAAGATACCGTGTGACTTATATTCCTTTGCATAAATAGATTTCATTGTATTCTTGACTACTTATAATTGTTTTATATGAAAGTAAATAATTTCAAGGACTTGTACAATAATTGAATTTAGCCCTTACCAAGCAGAAATAGAATTCAATTATTTTTTATGTCTCCTTTATAGCATTAAGGTTTTTAAAATATAGAGTACTTACCGTTTTTTGCTCTTCATTTATCTGTGAATTTGAGTCAAAGAATGGTAATAATTTTAGCCTAGCAATTATAACCCAACAGATTGAGAATGGTTTTCTTAAACCCTAACAAAAATTTAAACATAAGGGAAGTTTGATCCTACATCATGTAGTATCCCTATATCTCCTCCTCCCATCCTCAAAGTACTTTAGAAGTAGCTTCTGAGAAGAGATATTATTCTCTGTACATATCAAAAAATTAGGAAAGAGAGTTGATAAAAGCCATTAAGGATATCCAGTGTCAGAGCTATAATTTGATCTGAGAAGCTCTGCCTCGGGTTAAGGTATGGGAGGAGTAGGGCAGAAGATCCAGAATAACAAGAAATACACAGAAAGTCATTTTTTAAAATAATGTAGCAGTAAGATATCAATGGCACAAAATCTCTGTGCCTTCTCTCTTTGACTGCTCTTATATTTCTCAGTATAAGGAGTAGATCATATCCAGTAAGTGATGGAATAGAACGATGGAATATCTAAGTAAAGAACTGTAGACAATATAGTCCAATCTCCTTATTTTACGAGTACAAATACTTAATTTTTTTAATGGTTGTATAGAACATTCCAGAAAGGTATAAAACGCTTTCATTAAGGTGAAGTGATTTACGTACTAGCCATTTAGGGGTAGAGGCAGAGGGAGAACTCCAAGCCCATTGTCTTTGTTTTGATTGAGCATATTAAACTCCAAGTGTTTTAGGCATTATCTCAGTAGTTAAAAGCTTCAGCTTTGAAGTCAGCACATCAGGTTTATCACTTACTTACATGAATAATTTTGGCCATGTTACTGTCCCCTCTAACCTCCCTTTTCCCTTCTGTAAAATGTTTTAAAAATGACTAGTACCACCAACACCACTATCATTCTTGCCTTAGAAATTTTTACTTAATACTAGATTTAGATTTGAGTAAGATTTTCATCTTGGAAAAAAATCGCTCAAAACATAGCTTTGAAGGCTTCATTTGTGCTATATACACAACTCCTTCCAAACGGTTATTATAGGTATGAATTTAATTTTTCCTTCGAAGAGTAAGTTTATGTTGGGCAACTTATTCTTTTAGTTTAAAGTCCTTCAGAAAGTTTGTAGGTTTGGGGGTTTTGTTTGTTTTGTTTTTGGGGGGTTTTTGAGGGCAGGGTTTTTTGGATGTTCTACTGTGGATTTTTGTTTTTAAGCATGCAGAGTACTGTTTCGGGACACCTGGGTGACTCATTCGGTTAAGTATCTCCCTTCCCAGGGTTCTGGGATCAAGCCCTGTGTTGGGCTCCCTGCTCAGCAGGGAGTCTGCTCCCTCTACCCCCCCCCCAACTCATGCTCTCTCTTGCTGTAATAAATAAATAAAATCTTAAAAAAAAATGTTCAAAGTACTGTTGCAAAGGGCATAGGGAAACTGACATTTTCGTATACTACAGGTGGGCATAAATTGGTATAACACTATAAAAGGGAAGCAGTATCTTTGGCAATATCAAAATACCTAAAAACTGTAAATATAAATACAATGATCCAGCAATTCCATTTTTTCCATATGCAAAATCAATATTTAAGAATCATTTGTGACCGATGTATGTAGTCTTGGTTTATAATAGCAAAATATTAGAAACAGCTTAAATATCCATCAGTAGATGAGTGGGTAAATTAATGAGTATACAGCCACAAAATGGACTTTTATGTAATAGTTCAAAAAAATGGAGAAGCTCTTTCTTTATATACTGATATGGAAAGATCTGCAAGGTATATTATTGAGTCAAGAAAGAGTGTTTATGGCATGTATACTATGGCTGCCATCTATTTAACAAAGGAGATTGTATATTACTATTTGCTTATAGATGTAAAAAACCCTCCTGAAGGATACACAAAAATCCAGTGACAGTGATTTTATGTGAGGAGAGGAGCTACATGGCTGTGGGACAGGGTGGATGGAAGATGTACACTCTTAGACGTTGTTTGTTTCTTAACTGTGTTCATTTAATTACCTATTCAGTTTAATTAAAACAAATGCTTGGCTTAGCTTGCTTTAGACATGATAGTTTCTTACTGAGATAATCCATGATATTTTTCCTAAACAGTCTTACCATGCTTAGCATATATTACAAAGCCCCAGCCATGGCCTGAAAGAATCCATAAGATCTGACCTTTTCCTGGCATTCTTCCCCTGTTCAGTATGCCACAGGCACATTGACTGTTTTGTTCCTGGAATGAACCAAACTGTTCCTTCACTTCAGGCCTTTGTACTTACTGTTCCTTTTGCCTAGAATACTTACCCTCAGATACTTTTCTTACTTCACATGTCCCCAACTCAGTGAGTTCTTTATTGACCATCTTATCTAAAATAACACCCCTAAACACCCTCTGTCTTCTTAGCTTGCTTTATTTTTCTTATAGCGCCAATGGTTTCCAGCATTATATGCTTTCTGTTTACTTGTTTATCTCCGCCCCCCACCAACTCCCATTACTCAACGCACAAGTATCACCTCCATAAAGGCTTTGTTTTTATTTACTATCTCTCCAGTGCCAAGAATAATGTCTAGCACATAATAGGTGCACAATAAATGCGTATTGAGTGAATGAATGATGACTTTAAGGAAAGATGTTTGCTCTTTCAGCCTCAATATTTCACCCCTTTTATTAGGGCATTGACATAACATGAATTCAGAGAAAATCTTTACTTGCCTAAGTGACTGGTTCTTCTGTATATACTGCAGGTAGATCAGGAACGGGATTACTAAAAGGCCACTTCTCTTCGTTCTGCTCAGACTCTCATATGATTAGATCAGCCTTAATTCCTGATTACTCAGTGATGATTTATTTATAATCATTCCTGATTACTCAATAATCATTTAGTACTGATTTGTGACCTCAAAGACTGTATGGGAAGAGACCTTTTACAATTTTTCCGATGGACTGATTAGCAGTATACAATGTATTAACCTTTCTCTGCTTTTACCCTGTTCTTTTCCAGCATTTCTTACACTGAAGCAATAGAGATCTTAAAGCAGGCATCTCAGAACTTCACCTTCACCCCAGAGGTAATATTTATATTTATATTCATATTTATATTCATATTTGTATTTTACCCCCTCTTGTCCTTATCACATTTCATTAAGAATCCTGGGGCACCTAGCTGGCTCATTTAGTAGACCATGCAACTCTTGGCCTCAGAGTTGTGAGTTCAAGCCCCAAGCTGGACGTAGAGCTTACTTAAAAAAAAAAAAAAAAAAGAATCCTTTAAAATAATCTTAATTCTCTAGGGCACCTAGGTGGCACAGTCGGTTAAGCATGTGACTCTTGGTTTTGGCTCAAGTCATGATCTCAGCATCCTGAGATTGAGCCCAGCATCAGGCTCTGTGCTCAGCACAGAGTCTGCTTGTCCCTCTCCCTCTGCTCCTCCCCACAACGCTCGCTCACTCTCTCTCTCTCTCTTTCACTCTGGAATTAAAAAATAAAATATTTTAAAATAAATAAATAAATAAATAAATAATCTTATTTTTCTTATTAACACTGTTTAGTATTTGCCCATCTTTAAATTGGCTTTTTTTGATGTTTGCTTAACCTTGTTAAAATATTTAGAATAAATAATAATTTTGAAGTAGAATATCGATTTTAATAGTAATGGTTAAAGTATTGTAAAGAAGTTTCCCAAGTTTTTGATGAAAATCCTTGAAAAGAATGGTAATATGTCCAAAGAGGCCACATGATTTATCAGTGGACATGCATATAATATTAGAGGCAAGTCTCCTCATTCCTATGCCAGGGCTTCTTTCCTATAATTAACATATTGGCAGACAAGTAGGAATTATATAATGTTAGGAATGTACTGTAATAACTTTGTCTTCAAACTGTTCCTACACCAGTCCTATCCCCACTTAAGTCAGATCCTCTTATGAGGTGTAATAGTTGTGCTTGTTATAATTAGTTATTTTGTTTATGTAATTTTTTATTTGTTTTTTATCTCCTACCCTGGAAGCTTCATGAAGTCAGGAATTCTGATTTTCTTACCACTGTGCTCAGTACCTAGTATGGTACCGGCATTTAATAGGCACATTAGTATTTGTTGAATAAGTAGATGAACAGTGTTATTAAATATTCATCAGAGCATCTGATATATGAATTGACTCTTTTATTAAAAAAAATTCACTGAGAGAAGCCATCTAGCCAGAGATAGACTCAATATTAAGAATATTATCTTTCATCACTTAATTTCCTGCAACCTCAGAACAGTAACCATAGAAGAAGCTTTAGGCAATATTAATAAAAACTATGACTTTGAAGTCAGTTTTTACACTTTTACACACTGTGGGAAGGGTACTTTGTTTTCCTGCAGATGCTGTTCATCTGCTAAATGCTGCTCCTCAAGATGGGGAGAGAAAGCACAGCATTTATCTACTTGGTTCGGCTTTCATCTTTCCAAGGCCTTTGGCTGTTCTTGTAACACACCTCCCTGGCTGAGTTATCTGTGTAGCCTCAGCAGACGGCTCCACATATCACTGATCCTCAGAGGAGGCCCTTGGAACCAATACAGGTTATTTTCGGGTACCACATTGTGTATCTCAGCTCTGTCTTCTCCTTTGATAATTTCTTCTTTCTCATTACAGTGGGGTGTCGATCTACACACCGAACATGAGAAGTACCTGGTGAAGCACTGTGGCAGCATACCAGTCTTTGTCATTAATTATCCATTAGCACTCAAGCCTTTCTACATGAGGGATAATGAAGATGGGCCTCAGCACACAGTAAGAAAAAGCACTAAATAAATCGGGGTTGGTCGTCTCAGAGTCTGGGTTTTTCCCTTGATTTAATTTCATTTATCCTTTGGCATATTTTTAAGAATTATATCTGTCACACTTGACGTCTCTTAAAATTTCTCCAAGGTACCTCTGAAAAAGTGTTCCCAAAGAAGATCCCAATGTTCTTGAAGCATACTTGTTATTTCTGTCACATGGTGTCCTTCTTCATTTAGCAGATGCACATGTAAATGTGTTTTGTATTCTTTGGTTTTTTGTTTTGTTTTTTAGGGAACCATTCTGTGTTATATTTATTGATATTTCAATTACGTATGATATTTGTCACTGCCTTTGACACTCTAATTAGAAGTGTCAACAAAATTTTTTTTTTTAATTTTAAATAATTGGGAGGAGTTAGCCCAGAAAACTGTTTAGCAGTGCCAGGTCTGCTGTCAGCTGAAATACTGGTAAAGAGATGGAGGGATGGGGGGATGTGGGGTAAGAAAGGAGAGCAGTGGCGTGAGCAGGCAGAGGAAGAGCTAGCCCTCAGAGCAGGAGGCTCAGAGTTTTTGGTTTGGTTGTCACACAGAAATTGGGAGGGGAGAAGATGGAGGGATCTGAGAGGTCTAGGCAGATTCTCCTGTCACTTCTCTTCTGCCTGTCTTGTCTCTGTCTCTCTCTTTCTGCTCTCTACTCTCTCACACTCTTTCCTTTTTTCACCCTTAGTTTTAATTGCTTTCTTATTCTTCTAGTTGGCTTTTTCCTTCTTTTCTTCTTTTGTCTCTTCGTCCCTCTCTAACAAAATTAGCAGTAATATAAAATAAGAATATATTTGAATCTTTAAATACTTATTGAATAGTTATATACTTAATATCATTAATTATAAAAGTCTGTGAGATGTTATGTTTATCTCACAAAAGACCCAAAAAACTAAACTTTGCTCTCTGATGCTTTTCACTTGTCTCTAGGTAAATACCAGTAGAAAAATGTAGATCAGGGCCCAGGGGTAAATAATCAGTATTATTTATCAATCAGTAGATTCCTATCAGGCAAACACTCCCATCTCATCTCTAAGTCCCAGAACAACCTTTCCAAGAAACTTACTATTTCTCC
This sequence comes from Lontra canadensis, assembly GCF_010015895.1. NCBI lineage: Eukaryota > Metazoa > Chordata > Mammalia > Carnivora > Mustelidae > Lontra > Lontra canadensis. The sequence goes on from NW_022631001.1 coordinate 20,742,879, forward strand.
CATTTTACAGATGAGAAGCAAGGGTTCAGGGACACAGATTGCACTTGCCAAGCTCCGTAGGTAGTGAATGACCGAGTTTGTGATCAGACCTGACTCCCTGTGGTTCTGAAGACAGTGCTCTTCCGCCTCTAAGCCATAAATATAAAGTTACATTGATTTCACTTTCACACAGTATTATCCAAAACCATTGAGCAGCACAGTTGATTTATGATTCTTATTTTCTCTTTTCCCTACCAACCCTCTGGTATAATTGATTATGAGAAAGGAATTGGCCCATAGGTTGGCAGCAAAAAAAGGAGACTAGGGCATAGATTCTCCAAACCTAAATAATTCAGTATTGAGTCTCTATCACCAAACAGGACTGCATCTGTATCTCTTGGCTTTTTTATCACTCCACCCCATCCTATTTGTACCTCTCGACCCCCACCACACACACACACACACACACACACACACACACACACACTCTCCATGTAGTCTTTGCATGTAATTTCCCAACATTCAGCACTTTTCAGTCATTCAGTTTTGCACTTCGTAAATACTCTGCTTAAAGCTCTCCTTTCTATTCTCATAATGTTGTATGGTGACAGATGGTGACTATATTTATTGTGGTGAGCCTTGAGTGATGTATAGAATTATTGGGTCACGGGGCCCCTGGGTGGCTCACCTGGTTACGCATGGCCTTCAGCTCAGGTCATGATCCCAGGGTCCTGGGATCCAGCCCCGAATTAGGCTCCCTGCTCAGCGGGGTTTCTGCTTCTTCCTTCCCTCTGCCTGCCCCTCTGCCTACTTGTGCTCTCTCACTCATTCTGACAAATAAAGTCTTAAAAAAAAAAAAAAGAAAGAAAGAGGGGTGCCTTTGTGGCTCAGTGGGTTAAGCCTCTGCCTTCGGCTCAGGTCATGATCCCAGGGTCCTGGGATCGAGCCCCACATCTCTCTGCACAACAGGGAGCCTTCTTCCCCCACTCTCTCTGCCTGCCTCTCTGCCTACTTGTGATCTCTCTCTGTCAAATAAATAAATAAAAATCTTAAAAAAAAAAAAAAGAAAGAATTGCTGAGTCACTGTGTTGTACACCTGAAATTAATAAAACATTGTGTCAACTACAGTAGTTCAAAAATTAATTCATTGAAAATGTTTTAATTGAAAACTTTGCCTCGCTGTAGACTTTTCTTAGTTACCAGCTCACCCTGAGTCTTCCTTTTCTGGGTTCCTATACCATTTAAAAAATCAGTAATACTGGTAGCATTGTTTCTATTTTTTGTACTCTGTAGGTTTTGCTTTCTCAGATGAACCCCTTAGCTTATTCAGTATGGGAATGAGTGTTTTATAGCCACCATGTCTTCTGTTGCTCATTCCTCATTCCCTCTACTGTGACTTCCACCCCTGTCATTGTACCACTGAAGCCCCCCTTTCTAGGGTCAGTAATAATTTGTCACATTATTAAATCCATCAGACTTTGTGTTTACTTCCCCTCTCAGCATTACTCAGCCCTATGAATGACTTTCTTATTCTGAAAACTGTCTCCTCCCCCGGCTCCCGTGACATCGTGTTCTCTTCCATTCTCTGGGGTGGCTCTTTCTCAATCTCCTAGGTAGGCCCATCCTCTTCTACTACTCCAGTAGTTGATAGGATTCCTCAAGGCTTTGTGTAGGTCTTTTCTCTCTCGGGGGATTTCATATGTGTATTCATAGCTTACTATTTATTTTCAGACAACTGAGACAGTCACATCTCTATTCCTTACTTCTGCTCAGGGCTCTTATTGCCGTTTATATATCTCAAAGGCATCTCAGCATAATCTAAAACCGAACCCACCGATGATTTCTATTCTTCTCCCGTTCCCCCACCAAATTTGATGTTTTTTCAGTGTTCCTGTCCATCTAATTGTACAAGCCATATACTAGAGTCATATTCCTCACTCCCTATATCCAAGCTGTTATTACATTGTCATTTTTATGCTTTGAAATAAATCTCAAATCCATCTACTTCTCTTCATTTCCACTTTTACCTTCTTGGATTAAGATACCATCATATCTTGGCTGGATTGTTTCTGTAGCCTCCTGACTGGTCCTCCTGCATCTGCTCTTGCCTTCTCTGAATCAGTTCTCCCCACTTCAGTGTAAGCTCTTAGAAAATGTAGATCTGGTCCTGTTATTTCCCCTTTCAAAACCATTCAGTGGCCTCCCATTGCTTTTAGTATCCAAGTCAGAATCCTTTCTCTGGCTTCTAGGCCCCAGTGTCATCTGGCTGCTTGTCTCTCTTGCTTCATGTACCGTGCTGCTCCCTTTGCTGTCTCTGCTGCATTCATATCACCCTTCCAGGTCTTCAGACATGCACTGCTTTCTCTCACCACGGTATCTTTGGACATTGTGTTCCTTCAGTTTAGAACAATTTTCTTCACCTAAGTAATTTTACTATTTCTCCAAATCTCTACTCGGTCATCAATTCCCCGGAGAAACCTTCTGTGACCCTCTAGGCTGAGTCAGAGAACCCTGTTAGACACTAAAATGTTACCATGTTAAATTTCAGACCAAGACCTACTAAGTCATGATCCATCGTAATCCTTAACACAGTTGTAATTTTACATTATTTTTATGACTGTTTAATTAATGACTCTCCTCTTTGCCACTGGACTTGAGGACCTCCTTTTCATACATCATGGTATCCTAGCATAATGCCTGGAACATAGCAGGCACCTAATATCTATTTGGTGATAGGGGATTGAACAGATGGATGACTCGAACCCAACACATTTGTAGACACACAATGGACAGGTATTCAGTGAGTGACTCGATTTGCTAAGGAATTTCAAGGAAGCTAAAGAACAGCTTTTATTCTAAATTTTTTGAATGATGGTAACATAGTATAAAGGAAAGTCCAGTGGCTTTAGAATCAGACACTCTTGGATTCAAGTCCCAGGTCTGTGTGGTATAGACCACGTGATCTTGAATAAACTACCTAATTTCTTTGAGTCTTAGTTTCCCAATCCATAAAAACAAGATGATAATCTTAGTCCACAGTTGTGAGGATTAAATTAGACAATATGTGAAAAATATATAGCACAGTGTTTGGGGTGATGTGTAGTCAAAAAGCTTAAAGCCCTCTTTCCTTCTAAATTTTGATAAAATCGTTATTGTGATAAAGCATGATAATGTTAAAATATGTGTGTTGCAACATCAAACATGCTATTACACAATATTATTTAAAAGGCAATTCTTCCATAGACTGCAGTCACAAACATTTTTTACCTTTAGAACTAGCAGGAGGCCTTTATTGTGACAGACTCTGTAGTAATATGGTCTCACAGCTTGAAAGTTGAAAGCATTATAATGATACTTTAGAGTACTTATGTAATTTATACAGTACTATAACATATAGCTTCTCATAGCTAAATTATTAAAATTTAATTTATTGGGGCACCTGGGTGGCTCAGTTGGTTAAGCGTCTGCCTTCAGTTCAGGTCATGATCCCAGGGTCCTGGGATCGAGCCCCAGATTGGACTCCCTGCTCAGTGGGGAGCCTGCTTCTCCCTCGCCCTCTGCCTGCCGCTCCCCCTGCTTATGCTCTCTCTCTCTCCTGCTTAAATAAATAAATAAATCCTTAAATACCTTTTACATATATAATTTATTTAAACTATATATTTAGACATATATTATAACATTGATTCATTAACAACCTAGATTTCTTTTCAATCCACTTGTATAGAGTGCCTGCTTCTACCCCTACTTTATTTTTTTCAGTGGTGAGTGAGCACACTTTGGGCCAAATAACTAAGTTCTTGGCTTTTTTCAGAAGGGCTGTAATAACAGATTGTGGGTAGGGTTGCAAGAGTTTCTACAGTGGGTGCAATGCAATCTAAAAAATAAGACAGATATATTTCATAGGTGCCTTCCGTAGGGCATCAGAAGGGTAGAGAAATGTTTAACCTACACTTGTAACGTTTGGCTGGAGGTCATAAATAGTAAAATGGTGTATTTTTATAGCCACTGTTCCTTTTCCTTTCTTTTTGCATATCCCCATCCCCTCCAAAAAAAAAAAAAATGAAGGTATGTACTGTATTGGAATGAAGAGTACTCTGGACTAAAGAGTTAACAGCACCGGGTTTGAAATCCATCTTTCTTACTGGTTAGCCATATAGCCTTAGTCAAGTCTGTCCAATCACTGAGCCTCAGTTTCTCCCTCTATAAAATCAGAGAGTTGGATTAGATGACCTCCAGAGTAGTAAACAGCTTTAAGATTCTCTAATTTCAAGTAGCCTAAGTTTTTCCCCATTTGGATATATAAGAATAACTTACAAGTTAGCAAACATACTTGATAATTTGAAGGGGAGGGATCATGGGCCTAAATAAAATGAATCTAAGCAAACATGCAAAATACTGTATGACGCTGGGTCTGAGTTCCTAAGTAAGTCCCTCAAAGGCAGGTGCCAGATTTTCAGATGGGAAATGGCTTTGCAGAGAAGAATATCCATTCATTCCAGCCATTGTGATTAGGCAAAAGTGACTGCCCAACAGATCCTGATGAGATGCTAAGATCACCAGATAATGTTTTAATTGTTTAAACTGTGTCAATATTATGTAGCAAATCATAAAAATTTAAAGATTAGTGGGCATGTAGTAAGTACACACTATAAAGTCAACTTGAAAGAAACAGTACTCAACCAAGGGATAGCTATTGAATTTCCCTGGCTGGTGCTAATTAACCGACCTGAATTAAACCAACAGAAAATAGTAATGACGGGAATGGCCAATTTTCCCCATATCTAAGGCAAATGACTTTCCTGGGAATTTATGTCAAAGTTGAAAGTATGCATTTCAGTCCATCTGAAATGCTCCCAGACTTAAACATTTACTAGCCAAAGTCCATTTTTAGCCATTGCTACCTACAGCCTGTTTGAATCTTCACACCGTCACATCTGGAAGGTTCTCATTCCTACCTGTGCCTCGTTGTTTTTAGGGGCAAAATACTGTGTCAGCAATGAGAGCAAAAGCTCATGGAGGCTGAAACCACAAACATGTTTCCTATGGTTTGTGGAACATTCTTCTTCTCTTGATAATAATATGTAATGTTGCTCCGTTGTTGACAGCAGACTGTGAGAAACTGAATAGGGAGGTGTTCAGTTTGTGTTTTTCATTAATACTTAAAAATACTGAGGTAAGAAGAGAGGTAGAGGAAGGGACATTAAACTTCCCCCCCCCTGAAGTTAGCATAGAAAAGGTTATGCATTAAAGGCCTTATTCCTGTCTAGCCTGTTTGTTGTTTAATTCAAGGTCTGCATTTTATTTTCAGTACATTGATTGGAATCAAAGAGTAAGAGTCAAAAGGGAGTGTCATAAATAGAGACCAGGGCTCATTCAACTTGAATACCAACACAAACTATTTCTAGACAGCATGGTGCTGCAGCTGTGTGACTTAAACAAAATAAAAGAAGATGTGCCCAGCAGCATTCTGGCCTAGAAGATATGCCTGAAGGGGAATCAGTTTTGTTTAAGATGAGGAAAGTTAGCAAAGAGTGTGGTACATTGACTTGTAGCCTTCATTGTTATCCGTGTAGGAGAGAAAAAGGACAGCACAACTAAAATCTTTACACTTCTTTAAAGTCTTCCAAAGATGCAGAGGAACACGGAAGAGATTGTAGCTACAGAAGGGCTTAAATTTGGTCAAATTCGTGAATTAAGAGGACATTTTGTTGTACAGCCTGTGAATTCTCACTTTCCCTAGTGAAGGGCAGGATTGCTCAGCCCCAGCTCTTGAAGCAAACCGCAGACTCCCATAAGGGCTGCCAGCCCATAGGGCAGATTGTAATCACCAGCTACCGTTCTAGGTAACTTAGCCTGTTTCCAGAGTGTTTGCACTCTAACCGCTCACCACTCATAATTTGGGAAACACACAGCCAAGGTTTTTCTCATTAGTTCTTAAGAGATTTGTGTGATTCCGTCCATGTTGTACATTTTGTGCACCCTTATGTCATGGTTTATATTATATCTGTACGGACCCTTTACCTCCACTAGACCCCTGGAAAGAGTGGTAGTTTCTGTAGCAGTTAGCTCAGTAGTTACCAGAGGGAGTCACAACATAGAAGAATCCTCTTGGGAATCTCAACACTAAAAGGTATGGAAATTTGAAGGAGTTGTGCTAGTAATCTTAAGGGAATGTGGTATTTTTTATATCCTATCAAAGGAAGTGCAGCTTTATGTATACCAAATGTAAATGTCTTTATTTATAGTTGAGGAATACTTGGCTGTGTTACAGCTACTCAGAAAGGGTGCAGAATCTCTAGAGAGTTTGGAGGATATCATTGTGAAAGGAAAGCAGGAAGTATAATCTGATAGGATTGAAAGGAAACTAAGCCTAAAGAAAAAGAGAAGAGAAGAAGATTAACAAGAAGAAGAGAGGAAGAAGAGAGAACAAAGCCTTTGTGGGCCTTTCTTCACAAAGAGATAAACCTGTCCTTGATTTAAAAAAAAAAAAAAAAAAAGAGAGAGAGATACATTTCTCTGGGCACCTACCTAAGTGGCTCAGTCGGTTAAACATCTGCCTTCTGCTCAGGTCAGTCCTGGGATGGAGCCCCACATTGGGCTCCCTGCTCAGAGGGAAGCCTGCTTTCCCTCTTTGCACTTCCCCTGCTTATGTTCCTCCTCTCTCGCTTTCTGTCAAATAAATAAATAAAATCTTTCAAAACAAACAAACATACATTTCTTTTAAAAGGAAAAGCAACTTTATCTTTGTCAAGAAAACATGAAATTCACCCACCTGAAAGTGTGAATTTTCAGGCCATCTGGACAAAGAAAGGATATAGATGATGAATGTATTCCTTCCACATGTCACAAAATTAGTAGTGATAAGGGACATTATCTGGATGTTTTTTTAAATTTTCATTCAACTAGAATAGGCTATTTTGCTAAGTTCTTTTCTAGTTTGGTAAATTCTTTTCCTTTTCTTGATAACCTCCTGTCCCAGAGTACAGAGGAAGAAAATAGAACTATTCTGACCTTAATTCTAATTAACAATGAGGATTTTGTTGGGAGAGTGGAAGTGGGAGTCCATGTCAGTTTGGGTGGGGGAGGGGAGGGAACCAGCTAAACAGTTTTACTCTACATCAGTAGTTGCCATACTTCTCCGCCCTATCAGCATGAGCTTACTGATGTGTATTGGCCAAAGAATTGTGAGCAAATGTGACCTACATACATTACTCCTGGACAAATGTTTTTAGTACATAGTTGTCCATGCTCTTTTTTTTTTTTCCCATCTGCTAGATCAGCAATACCTCATAAAGTGTTTTGTTTTTGTTTTTGTTTTTTTTTTTAAATCAGCTTCAAGCCAGGATGGACACGTAGCCCAAGTTTTTTAAAAAGCCAGTTCATTGTAAAGCAGTGGCTTTCAGTCAGGTATTACTTTATGTCATCACCGCCCCCCCACTCCAGTGCAGGAAACATTTAGCAATGTCTGGCAACATTTTTGGTTGTCACAACTAGGGCAATGCAACTGGCATCTGGTGGGTAGAGGCCAGAGATGTTGCTAAATAACCCACGATGCACAGGACGGACCCTCACAATAAAATTATCTGGCCAGAATTATCACTGATGCTGAGATTGAGAAGTCCTTTTGTAAGATTCTGGGATTGTTTATTACTAGGTAGGTTTTAGTATAATCTAACCTTTCCTGACTAATACAGCAACTACCACATTAATTTTGTAATAACTAATGTAGAAATAATTAGATGCCTTAGTTATTAGGAAGCAGGTTTAGAAGAAATCCAGAAAAAAAATACAGATATCGTACTGTGACATAAGGGTTTTTTTTTTAGTTTTTTTTATGTTATTTATTTATTTGACAGACAGAGATCACAAGCAGGCATAGAGGCAGGCAGAGAGAGAGAGAGAGGGAGAAACAGACTCCCCGCTGAGCAGAGAGCCTGATGTAGGGCTCTATCCCAGGACCCTGGGATCATGACCCGAGCTGAAGGCAGAGGCTTTAACCCGCTGAGCCACCCAGGCACCCCGTGACATAAAGTTTTGAAGGTGACTCAGGGGCACCTGCGTAGCTCAGTCGGTTGAGCATCCAACTCTTAATTTTGGCTCAAGTCATGGTCTCAGGGTCATAAGATCAATCCCCACGTTGGGCTCCATGCTGGGCATGGAGCCTATTTTTTAAGACTCCCAATCTCTCTCTCAAAAAAAAAAAAAAAAAAAGAAAAGAAAAAAGTTTTTGAAGATGACTCAAAAGATTCAGAAGCTATCAGTTTCACAACTGATACTGTGCAGTTGCAAATATTCCAGATAAATACAAATTAAACAGGTCTAAAACCAGTATGGTTGTACAATGAATTCTCCAAGGAGCTCAAGTATTAAAATAAAGGGAGTTTGTAATCAAAGATAAATATACATCTTTTATGGTCCTCTAAAAATAGCATTAAAAAAACTAAGTTCAAAATAACATAATGGAGGCCTACAGAAAGTGCTAAGATCTCCAGAGGTTTTTTGCTTGTCGTAGTTGTATTAGCAGCAAGACCAAGCAAGAAATGTGTCTCCTATTCAATTCTTATGAACTGATTTAGAAAGCGAACAACTCATTCCATCATGTCCCCAGCTGGACTACCTATTTCCTGTTCTTCCATGATAGCTGATTCTCCAGCATCTTTTTTTGAGGCAGTGAATCTTTATAACTCTGGCTTTTAATGCTTTGCTTATATTTAGAGTATCAGAAGCAATTACTGCTCACCTTTACAGCTTGGAATTGTGTCAACTTCAAAACCTTGGAAATGATAGATTTTGGATATACTTGTCCCTTCTAAATAGATCTACACAAAGATGGATGCTACATTTTGGGGGTAGTGGTTCTTAGTCTTTAAATATTTTCAACCAAAGGCCAGAGAGTTACTTGATGTCTGTTCTTTTTTAATCCTGATTACCTGTAATTCTAAATTTAAAACTCTGGATTAAACCCTTTCCCTCATACCCCTCCCCTCTTTTGCCCTCCCTTTCCCTGCACACACTCCCTTTCTCTCACTCTAAAATAAATAAATCGTGGGGCATCTGGGTGTCTCTGTCAGTTAAGCATCTGCCTTTTGTTCAAGTCATGATCTCCATGTCCTGCGCTCAAGCCGCTCATCAAGGCTCCCTGCTCGGCGGTGAGTCCGTTTGTCCATCTCCTGCTGCCCCTGTTTGTTCTGTCTCTGTCAAAAAAAAAAAAAAAAGTCTCTTTTAAAACAACAACAACAAATTCTCAGTCAGGTCTCTCTCAACTTCTAGTATATGTTAGCCATGTTTAAAAGCACGATACTAAGAAATAAAGATGCCAGTCCTTCAATGGCCATAAAAACTCCCTTGAAATGTCTCCTTTCTCTGAGAATAGGAAGGGTAACTGCAGGGTCCTGGTTGGAGTCCAACTCTATTAATTGTGTAGCCTGTGAGAATTTCCTCTGGAGGCTGTCTTGTACACCTGTTCAGAGATCTGTGTTTCATTACCTGTCCTTGTATCTGAGTCACCAAATCCACATTCTGGATTACCTGCTTGGTTGTTGTAGTTGCCTCAAGTTCACAGAATTACTAAGATGTGGTCAACAAGCAGTGGTAGTGTGACAAAATGGGCAGTTCTTGATCTTGGGGTCATGAGTTTGAGCCCCACATTGAGTGTAGAGCTTACTTTAAAAAAAAAATTTTTAGGGGCACCTGGGTGGCTCAGTGGGTTAAGCCTCTGCCTTCCACTCAGGTCATGATCCCAGGGTCCTGGGATCAAGCCCCGCATTGGGCTCTCTGCTCAGCAGGGAGCCTGCTTCCACCTCTCCCTCTGCCTGCTTCTCTGCCTACTTGTGCTCTCTCTCTCTGTCAAATAAATAAAATCTTCAAAAAAAATTTTTTTTTATTTTTTTAAAGATTTTATTTATTTATTTGACAGAGAGAGAGAGCACAAGTAGGCAGAGTGGCAGGCAGAGGGAGAGGGAGAAGCAGGCTCTCAACTGAGCAGGGAGCCCAATGCGGGGCTCGATCCCAGGACCCTGGGATCATGACCTGAGCTGAAGGCAACTGGTTAACTGACTAACTGGAGATGAAAATATGTTTTATGAATTCCTAATTTTTAATTTGTTGCATTATATCTTTCTTAGTTTTGTGCCTTTTTATATATTTTTTAAAGATTTTATTTGGGAGAGAGAGAAGAGAAAAAGAGCAGCACAAGCAGGTGGAGGAAGAAGGAGCTGGGAGTGGTGAAAGAATCCCAAGCAGACTCTGCACCCTGAGTGCAGAGCCTGGCGGGGCTCCATCTCATGAACCCAAGATTGTGACCTGGGTGGAACCATGTCAGATGCTCAACTGAGCCACCCAAGCACCCCAGTTTAGTGCCTCCTTAACAATGCTTACTACCTGCCCCACCAAAAAGAATCACCAAGTCACAGGATAATACAGTTAACAAATAAAATTCTCAGAACTAAATATTGCTAGTGATTGAAGAAATACAAATTAAAATATGAAGCTACCATTTTCCACCATTAAAAGTTTTTTGTTGTTATTACAAAAGTATAACACATCTTCACTGTACAAAATAAGAAAATCCCGGACAGAGAACTGAAGAAATCACAGTGGCAGTGTAATATCTCATCATACAGATGCCAGTCTTTTTTTTAATCCATGTCTAAGATTTACATAACAGTCGGTTCCTACTGATGTGTACTTGAATTTTTGTTACTATAAATGATGCTGCAGTAAACACCCTGTACAGTAATTTGTTTTGTTGTTTTTTTGCCATCTCTGACTACTAGGACTGTTTCCTGAAACTGCCATTGCTGGATCTAAGTATATGCATTTTTAAGGGTTTTGGTAATCTTTTCCCAAGTTGCTAACCAGAAAGTTTCTGTCAGACGTGAGAGAGTACTGGCTCATGCATCTTCTAATCCATGTTGTTTATGTTATTTTGATAACTCCAGTATGCTATCTCATCATTTCACATTTTACTACTTTGATTAATAATCAGAACTTTTTTTTTTAAGTAGGCTCCCTGCCCAGCGTGGAGCCCAAAGTGTGGCTTGAACCCAGAATCCTGAGATCAAGACTTGAGCTGACATTGAGAGTCAGACACTCAACTGACTGAGCCACCCAGGTGGCCCAATAATCAGAACATATTTTTCATGTCTTACCGAAATACTATAAAGAAAAGTCCTCATTGGGGTGCCTGGGTGGCTCAGTGGGTTAAAGCCTCTGCCTTCGGCTCAGGTCATGATCTCAGAGTCCTGGGATCAAGCCCCGTATCGGGCTCTCTGCTCATCGAGGAGTCTGCTTCCTCCTCTCTCTCTCTCTGCCTGCTTCTCTGCCTACTTGTGATCTCTGTCAGTCAAATAAATAAATAAAATCTTTAAAGAAGAAAAAAGAAAAATCCTCATTGTCAGATTATTTAAGAGAAAACAAACAAAAACACATACCAAAATGTCCAACAAAAGAAAAGCAGTTAGATAAAAACTTCTACTTCTAATAAATAAACTGCAGGGGCACGTGGGTGGCTCAGTAGTGTAAGCCTCTGCCTTCAGCTCAGGTCATGATCTCAGGGTCCTGGGATCGAGCCCCGCATCAGGCTCTCTGCTCGGCATGGAGCCTGCTTCCCTTCCTCTCCCTCTGCCTGCTTCTCTGCCTACTTTTGATCTCTCTCTCTCTCTGTGTCAAATAAATAAATAAACTCTTTTTAAAAATAAATAAATAAATAAATAAATAAACAAATTGTGTAGCTTTTAAAACATTTAGTATGGAGGAACCTGGCTGGCTCAGTCAGTGAAATGTGTGACTCTTGATCTCTGGGTTGTGAGTTCAAATCCCATGGGGTGGAGAGATAACTTAAAAAAAAAAAGTGTGCAAAATATTTCAGCTGGCATAGGGAAAAAATGTATAATACTAAGTAAAACATTAGAATGGTAAATGTTTATGTGTAATTTGATATGCTGTATTCCTTAAATGTGGAAGGAAAAAAAACGGAAAGAAAATATGCCAAAATGCAATTGGTTCTACATGGTGATGGATGACTTTATTAATATCTCATAATTTTTAATACTTGCCACATTTTTTATTATTAACATACCACATTTGTGAAGAAAACACATTTTTGTTAAGTACACTGTATACTAATGGTGTAAGAGAGGAGAGGAAACTGTCCATCTGCATTTTGTGTATTGTAGTCTAAAGATAATATTAAAAATTGGATTTCGAAATACGTGGCATAAACAGCTAACATAAATAATATTCTGGTAAGCAGTTCAACAGCCCCTTGTCAAAATGTTAAGAGTTCCACCTGCTTGAGAAGCTAACAATTGTTGGAATCCCCTGAAAATGTGAAATTGTTTACCACTTTTTTCCTTTTTAGGTTGCCGCTATTGATCTTCTCGTTCCTGGGGTTGGAGAGCTCTTTGGAGGAAGCCTCAGAGAGGAGCGGTACCATTTCTTAGAGCAGCGACTGGCCAGGTATTGATCAGACCTAAAAGAAAGAAAATTCAGAAATTGGGGATGAGGCACTCGAAGGCAGTCTTGGCAAAGTAACAGAGAAAGCAAATGGGCCTCAGCACCTGACTGACCTGGATCTCAGATTCTCTGTGGCCTTGAGCAAGTTATGTGACCTTTCTGAGCTTCCTGTTCTTAAAGATTGGAACTGTTACGTGATATAAGTCTGCAGTGGTATGTGCCCACTATTTGGTATGTATCTCTCCCTATGAAAATTGCTCTTTAAAAAGTTAATGACAGTAAACAACCTTAAAGCTTGCCCTTCATTTTCTCTCTTTTCTGTGTTCTTTTTTATTTACTCCCAAATTATGATTGGGAGCATAAACAAGGACTCCTATAGGGACATAAAGAAAAAACAGACTCTGAACCAGGGAAGGAATAAAGATGGAGAAAGAAAGATTCTAAAAATATCCACTAAACTAACATTTAGAATAAGCACTTCTCCCTTCCTCAGGTTTTCTGCTATGTAAGGGTCTTGATTAAGCTATTTGAGTAACTCATTTTAACTTGCTGTTTGAGACCTAGGAAATGAATCCATAAACACACAGAAAATGTTTTGGAGATGAGAAGTACAGAATCGTGTTTCTAATTGAACTACCACTCCTATGTATGCGTGGTCTGCCAACAAACCACAATGACTTCCTAAACTAACCAACGTTATAAACCTCTGTTTTCCATGGTTTCTACTTTTGCTATGCCAGACTTCAAAAAAAAAAAAAAGGTTTTCCTCATGTTAAACGCTTAGTCCCACTCTCCTACTCTCCAGATAATACCGGGTTTCATAGTAACCTGGAAAAGCCATACTAGATTGAAAATATCCTGTTAAATTAGCCATTTGTAAAGCCTTCTTTCCCTAATGGAGAAATGCTTAAAAAGCTGATGCTTTTCCAAGATCCCAACCTATAAATTTGTTGGATAACTTGGTTTTGTAACCCCAGTCATTTGAACTGCTCTATTTGGTTAGGGTCCAGAAAAAAGGAAGTAAATATGTTCTAAAAAAGAGGCCTCTTTTTTATTACTTAGACTACTAAGTCCTTACTATTACTATAATGTTAGAAAGTCCTGGGAAAATAATGAAATTGAAGTAAAGGTCAAACTCCTTAGATGGAAAGAATTTGAAGATTCTCTGGGTTTTTTAAAGCACAATAAAAATCACACATGGCAAGAAACCTCATCTGTTGAAAGAATAATTGGTCTCTTGCCTTTGCTTGCTTCCTTCCTTCAGCAAACTTTTCCTCATGACATTATATGTTTACCTAATACCCGATATTATCCAAATTTATCTTTTCTAATGAAATGGTTATATGTGTTTCCCTGCTTCAGGAACCTGTCTGTGACCTCTGTTCATGTTTTCTGTGTCTCTGGTTTTTTTTCATAGTCCTTATCATTTCAGATGCACTTTGATCCCAAACACTTTTTTAAAGGGCTGAAATTTATTTCTTTTAATATTTTATTTTTAAGTACTCTGTACAGCCAATATGGGGCTGAAACTTACAACCCCGAGATCGAGTTGCTCACTCTACCAACTGAGCCAGCCAGGCGTTGAAGGGATGTAATTAATTTTAATGAGTACTAAGAGCTTAAAATTTGATTAACATTTTTCACATTGGCCAAAAAAACAATTTGCAACCATATTCTGAGGGCAGAATCTATATTATTATTTCCGTGTTATAGAATGAAATGTGTGTCTCCATGTCCCCTGTATGTGCCTCCCAGCAACCTTAATAATGCTTTTCTTATGTCATAGGACAATAAGCTCATCTGAAATCTTCTGGGCTCTGGACTATCTTTTTGTGGCATTTATCATCTGTACCACTTGCTTGGTGTAATACCTAGGACTATTGGTTATTTACCTTTCTTACCGTATTAAGTAGTTACCTTCTAACTGCATTGCATGTTCTTTAAAAGCACAGGTTTTTGTGTATACTTCTTTATTAAGAGAATAAATGTTTGGTGGTTAGTATCTTTATCTTATTGCCATTCTCTGAAAAAAATTTGTTATTTTCCTTTTACAGATCAGGATTAACAGAAGCCTACCAATGGTAAGAATGTGGCCCTTGCTAATTCTTTTATTTTATTTTATTTATTTATTTGATAGAAAGAGAGATCACAAGTAGGCAGAGCAGCAGGGAGAGAGAGAGAGGGGGAAGCTCCCCACCCAGCAGAGATCCCAATGCGGGGCTCAATCCCAGGACCCTGAGATCATGACCTGAGCTGAAGGCAGAGGGTTAACCCACTGAGCCACCCAGGCACCCGGCCCTTACTAATTCTTGTTCTAGCTATTGGTCTGATTGTTACATAGGTTTTACCTGTATTCCCTAGGCACTATGGAAGAGTATTAAGAACAGTGAATAGATAGGTTCTCAGAATAGGTAGTAATAATAAGTAGTAGTCTCAGAAGATTACTTGTTCCCTTTGAATGCTGGGAAAACACTAATAATATTGGCTGCCATTTATTTATTACTGACTGTGTGCCAGATAACTATGTTAAAAATTTAATGTATTTTTTTAAGATTTATTTATTTAAGTGAGAGAGCATACAAGCGGAGGGAGGGGAGAGGGAGAGAGAATACCAGGCAGACTCCCCACTGAGCATGGAGCCCAACGTAGGACTCGATCCCAGCACCCTGAGAACATGACATAAGCCGAAGTCAAGAGCCGGACACTCAACTGATGAGCCACCAACGTGCCCCTTAATGTATATTTTCTTATGTATTATTAGAACACTCCGAGTTAGGTATTATTTTAATCTCCTTTTTATTACTCCTCCAGACATAAGTCTGAGAGATGTTAACTAACTTAACCAAGAGCACACAGTTAGAAGCATAGAGCTGGAACTTTGTTCCTAACCATTATGCTTCAGTTTCTCTATGTGTGAAATTAGGGTTTGAGCTAAGTGCTCCCTAAAGTCTGTAGAAATCTAAGCTGCATAGGGAAGATCACTTGTTTGCATTCATACATTTACATCTCCAGAGTTCTCGTTTTCTTTCTGCAGACCCTTTCTTCAGGTATTTTTCAACATGTACAAATTATATACTTTTATTTTTATAGTAGCTTTCCTTCGTAGTAATTATTATTAATTGCTTTGCTGTCCTCATGAGAGGGAAGAATCAAGTTACACACCTGACCTTTGGGTAATGAAAGAGCTAGGTTGTAGAAATGCCAAAAGCCTAAAATTATGTTCAGGTTGTGACCCTTGAATGCCTTATTATTTACCATTAGTAACCATAGGCATACTTAATCTGAGTCTTGGTTTTCTTGGCTGTAAGATGGAATGATGGTATCTACTTAACAGGATTATTGTGAGGATGAAATGAAACAATATAGGTTAAATATCTACCTAGAATGGAACTTCAGTAAAACCTAGTTTCCTTTCCCTTGCCTGCCTTTGTTCTCAGTCTTGTTATTAGGTAGATGAGCCTGACCAAGCAAGCTTATGCATTTTGCCTATTTTTGTCTGTCTACAAGATAATCTTCATAGTGTGTAAAACTAACTAAATCACAAATTCTGATTGTTGGTTGAGTAAGTTGAGGCCTTTTTGGTCTTTATTAATCATTTCAGTACTATTCTTGTCCCAACTAAAGTTTTTGAACTCTTCGGATCTCTAAATGTAAATATCTATTATTTGAATCTGTTTCCTTTTATCTGGTCATCATAGCATTTTCAAGGTAGAAGGGACTTCAGAAATCTTCAAGCCTGCAGTCTCTGCTAGCGTTCCACCATGCTGTGAATAGCCACCCCAGGTGTCGAAGAATTTAGTCACTTCCTGTTTCTGCATGCCACATGCAAATAATATATGTAACTAGTTCCACAAATTTTATACCATTTCTTCTATAATCTGGCTACCCTAAAATCAATTTAACAACAATCAAAAAAGTCCAACAAATATATATTTGTTCAAAAACTTGTTTTTTCAGAAGTGGATTTCTCTATATCAAAGCAAGGGCAAGAAAAATGCAATAGATTGAATCCATCTGCAGAATTCAGTTTCCAGACCTTTATGCCAGTGTTTTGACATCAATATATAAGGAATTCAGACACAGCTACAGCTTCTAGCAGCCAGACCAGGTCCTGTAGCTATTTGTGGCAGGTGCTTTGATGGGCCTTTCATCT
The DNA here is from genome assembly GCF_010015895.1 of Lontra canadensis. Classification (NCBI taxonomy): domain Eukaryota; kingdom Metazoa; phylum Chordata; class Mammalia; order Carnivora; family Mustelidae; genus Lontra; species Lontra canadensis. The sequence goes on from NW_022631001.1 coordinate 20,759,467, forward strand.
CATTTTCTCAGTAAATGAAAGTATATCCTGTCCCCATACCTTATAAACTAAAACTTAATTCAGCTACAAAACATTTCATTTACTCAAGACTGTGCTCCTTCCATTATTCCTGATAGTTCTTAATAATCTGAAGTTTCATACTAGAAACTCCTGTTGGTTGATCCCTCACTTGATGGTAATTTGCCTTGTTGCAATTAATCTTTTATTTTAGAAAAATCAGTATTCAATCTTAATTGCCTAAAAGACCAATACATGTGGCTATTGCTATTAATAGTGAGGAAATAGATAATACTCTTTATTTTTTTTTAAGATTTTATTTATTTATTTGAGAGAGAGAGCAAGAGAGAGCACGAGCAGGGAATGTGGGGCAAAAGGAGAGGAAGAAGCCGTCTCCTTGATCAGCAGGGAGCCCGACTTGGGGCTTGTGGAGGGGCTTGATCCCAGGACCCCAGGACCATGACCCAAGCCAAAGGCAGATGTTTAACTGCCTGATCCACCCAGGCAGCCGAACAGTCTTTATTCTTGAAGAGTCATATGACTACCAGCTGTGGCACCTCACTTTTATTTTAGAACTGATTTTACAGATCATTCAAGAAGCTATAAACTTACTTTAATCAATATTGTATAACTAAAGAATTCCCCCACCAAATAACATAGCAAAATACTTACAGAGTCTTCCTCTTTCTCTTCCTTTTGTAAAATAAATTTATCACAGGCTGGTGTGTTGGAATCTGAGTTTGAATCATGGCTGCCCCATTTTCTAGCCATATAATCTTAAGTGGAAATAGAAATCAGTATAGATAAGCTTCAGAGGCTATCTAACCTTCCAGAAAAATGACTCTGGACTTACTCGACTAGGTTTGAAGCACAGAAATGGAAATTTCACTCTAGTGTTCAAGAGTTTATTTTTGTGCCTTCAAACAATAAATCTGCATAGACCAATGATACATGTTCTCCAGAGCAGACACTGGAAATAGAGGGCTGAAGAGCCACAGTTCCTGCCCTTGAGAGAGCTTACAATCTAATGTAGTAGGGTATATTTTTACAATTTAGCAGGCAAAACTCTTCACCCTCTTCTGTGTATTGAACAATGTGATTTTAGTAGGAAAAAAAGCATTAACATACCAAGAAATAGAAGAAGAATATATTTTCAAGAAAAATAGTAAAGTTATTAGAACATTTTCTGTTGTCTCATTAGGCAAGTTTTCTGTATTTAAGTACATTTGTAACTTTAAAAGGATCAAGTGACCAAAGCCCATGAGTGCATGACGCGATTTGCTGCTGTTTGTCTGATAACCTTGGACAGATCATTTTAATTTCTCTGTCCTTCACCTGTCCCTGGAGGGAAAAGACTGGTTTACCAAAATGATGTGGATGATAACAGATGATCGCAAAATACTTTTCAGACAAAATTCTCTCATGACATCTGATCCAGCACAGCATCTACAGGTAACAATTCTCTGTTTTTCAAAATCAGGTATCTGGACCTCCGTCGATTTGGATCTGTTCCCCATGGAGGTTTTGGGATGGGATTTGAACGCTATCTGCAGTGCATCTTGGGAATTGACAATATCAAAGATGTTATCCCTTTTCCAAGATTTACTCATTCATGTATTTTATAGCTGGAAGACTGGGTAAGGAAAATCACCCCATGCCAGAGGTACTGCATGTGAATATGGATACAGGAGACTGCATGTTTGGCTTTTAGAAATGGAGAGGTTTTGGGTGTGTAACTTTCATGCCATAAGATAGCGCATATGAAAAACAGAAGTGATTATGATTTTCTTAGAAAGTTGAGAGCATTTTATGAAAAAGATGAACTCCCTCAAGAAGAGGAGCTTGTGGCAGGCAGAATCTCCAATCTATTACACCAATGAAGAAGAAATGGGGAGGCTGCGCTGTGGTCTCAGAGGTCCTTTCAAACTCTCAAGACACGACGAGATAATGTATTTTAATTTGTCTTTAATCATTAGATCACTGCCCCGTGTGACCTTTGAGAACCACTAGTAGCTAAAAAGAAGGTATTGTTGGATCTTTTTTCATGTGCCATTTAACCTATGATAAATTCCCATTTATTTTCATCACTTTACTAGATATCACAGAAGAAAATATTCTCTTGGGGGTCCTAATTGAGTTAATAAAGTTACTATTCTGAATTGAAATCTTTTATCAGACTGGGTGAAAAAAGTGACATTTAATAACTGTTGATCTTTCATTTTAAAAGCAAGAGAGATGTATTAATTATCTAATGACTGTTATAATTTGTTCACAGTAGCTGTTTATAACTTCTCTAATAATCAATAAAGTAGATTTTTGATACCTATGAAAGAAAAATACAGTTACATTTTTAAATTCCACTTGGCCTTTTCCCAGAGAAATTTGGAAGAAAGGTATTTTCAATGCGAGATGATGCAAATATCACTAAATCTAAAGGATGAGTAATTCTGAACTCAAAAAGTAACATTGTCTGGTAGAGTTTTTGAGACGACTGCTGGTTTGGGAGTTTAAGACCTGACAATTACAGCACTTTATGTGTATGATTTTGGACAAGCCACTTATTCTGTATAAGCTCAGACGTTGTTTTCCTCAGAGTTGATGTAAGAATTACATGATAGTGTTGTGCGTGTTTAAAACTATGAAATGCTACACAAGTTGTTTTTAACTCTTTTAGTCTGTTGAGTTACATATCTATGACTTGCAGCAAAGTTGTATACTCAGTAGAGTTTGTATGTATCAAATAATGGTAAATGGCATGCATGCCTGAATAATCAATTTTCTGTGTCTCATTAGATAATTTATCTTAGTTTATTTCCTATTGAGTTTGTACGTGCACTTTATTTCATCCTAACTCAAACAACTGAAAAGAACTGCAGAACCTTAGAGCTGGAAATCACAGAAGTCCCTGAGATGTTCTCATGACCAAACTTCTGCCTGATGCAGAGAGATCCTGGGCAACCTCTTCTTGGCAAAGCCGAAGGCAGATGTTTAACTGCCTGATGTTTAGCTGCTTAGTGTCCCACCAAATAGCATATTCCATCTCTGCATCTCCCTGGTTGGTAGCTTTTGCTGAGCTAAAGTCTACTTCCCTAGAACTTTAATCTCCTGGGCTTCGATACCCAGTTTAGGACAGAACAAAAGAGGGTAATCAGGGCTTTCATAAAGCTTGCCTCGATCATGGGTTAGACAGATAAATTCATTTGTTCAACAAATATTATTTGAGCTTATTTTATATGCCAAGAACTGTGCTAGGTGCTAAGTAAATGATAGTGAACAAAACAGAAATGACCCTTGCCTTCTTGGAATTTACAGTCTCTTAGAGAAGGTGCACAATCAGTAAGCAAACAAACGTATTATTTCAAAATATGACATAAGCTGTAAAATTTAAAAAGAGCAGGGCAAGCATAGATAAGCTTGCTAGAAAAGGCATCTCTGAAAAGGTGATCTTTAACCTTAGGTCTGGGAGATAAATGCAGAAACCACTCTAAAACATTCTCAGCATCAGTCAGTATTGATTTGACATTCAGGTCTTGATACTGTATTAATTTTGTGGAGTGAGAATTACAAACACTTCACAAGCCCCCAACCTGGAGACACTAATATTTTCCAAAGCTATCAGGAATCATGTCTCCAGCGATTCTTGAGGAACCAGATTGAATTCTAATGTTAACATGATGGTTGGACCTCCTAAATAACAGTGAGATAAAGAACAGTGAGTCAGAGAAACCCCAGGTTCCCATCGAATGCCACCACTGATGTAGCTGTGGAGCACTAATCAAGCAAGATCATCTTTGTGCCCTCCAGTTACATCACCTGTAGAACTGTCCTTTCGAAGTGCATCAGCTCAAAAGATTCTGCTTTTGTCTCAATCTTTCAGGAATCTGTGTGGGAGATAGTCACTAAAAATAATTGATTTAGAGTCTAACCTTTACATTTTATTTTAGTACACGTTAGGTCTCTGAAAATGTACCATGAAATCAAATCACTGAAAGTCACAATTACAATAGACTTAAGTGTGTTCATTGTGCGTGTGTGTGTGTGGGATGGGCGAAAGTCTCAAATAAACCTTGTTCCCTGCCTTTTTGATAGTCTTCAGCAGTGTACTTCCCTACTTTCATACTTACTCGCTCTTTTCCTCTACATTTGATCACACAGAGAGTATCTGGTTGAAGCCAAATACTTGCCACTTACAACAGGCCTAAGAATGTACATCTTTGACTGAATACTTTTATTTTACCCATAATTGAACAACAGTAAATGCTGGTGTCAGACAAAGATGATGAAAATGTCAAAACTAAGTAGCAACATCAGGAAAGAAATTTTAAAATGTCCATTTGTCAGCTGGTATAGGAATATCCAAATTCTCCAGATAAACAGCATTGTATAATTATGTATATAATGATGAGAAGTGTGGATTTCATAGTTGAGGACTGCCTACACTATAAGAATATTCTTATAGGACTTAATTTGTGAGAGAAAAGTTGTTAAAGGTGTTTTGAGGGTGTTAATTTTTATTTATGTAACCAGTTTCCAATGAGGGAAAAGTCAGATTCTGTTTTCCCAAGATTTCCAAACATCACCTCAAAATAGTCACCCTAGCCACCCAATAAAGAGTATATTTTGAAACTTAGAAATGGTTTTTCCATCATTAATTTCCATTCTCATTTCAAATTTTAAAGTAGGTGGAGAGAAATAGTTACTTTCCATCTGGCTGTTCTCTTGCCTGGGGAAGTTGTGCTGTCTTCTTCTTCTTCTTTTTTTTTTTTTCCTTCTTCTTTTTTCTTTTTTGGTCTGACAAGAACTTAATTGTGTGAGTGATCCATTCCAGATCTAGACATAACTCTCCCACCCTCTGACCCAGCCCAGAGACTAACTGTCACAAAACAGCAAAGAAACTGTTTGACCTTTTGTCCTTCTCAGACAGGATCTGCCAGAAGCACCCCTCTATAATGTTGTACATTCATGCTCTCCATAAATTGAATCTAGACATTCAGGCATGTCTGAACAGACATTGAAGATGCAATTGGTGAGATGGATTAACTCTACTCTTCTTTAAATCTCTTGTTTCAGATAATTATAGATGAAAGATGCTTATTTGGATTGGATTGCTATTTATTCATATATTTATTTTAGTAAGTGGTGAGGCAAGAACATAAAAATGCAGAGTTGAAAGACAGATTGGCCTGGATTGAATTGATAAGAAATGTGTGGAGCTTTTTGGCTTCTGATCAATATTTGTATTCAGTCTGCAATCTAAAGTATGTATAATAAAAAGAAAACAGGTGGGAGTAATATCTGATTGTAGTTTCTTCCCAGTGTATAGCCCAAATTAAAAGAAAAAGCATTAAGGACAGCAAATAACCTTAATCACCTGACACCAAAATGATTAATAAGACTTACTTAAGACAGACCTTACTAGATCATGGTCAACACGCCTCCAGAAACCTAACATTCTGCCATTACTAGGACCCTGGATTGCCCCTCTCATCAGCTAAGGCTCCATTGAGCTCTTAACGCACTTTGGTTTGGAGTCCAGTGAATTTACTGATGCAGTAAATTGTTAGCACACCGTGTGGGAGTTCCTAGGGTAACTTTGTAAAGAAGTCAGGAGTTTAGGTGGCTCCTAAACTGTCATTCAGACAGCTATTGAGTTAACATAGCTCATGACTCTTCAATAACTTTATGCTCCTTCTTTATGGCTCATAATTGTTATCATTTAAAGTTGCTTTGCTGTTTACAAAATGTTCTAATATAAGTACAGTGTGGACCTTGTTCTTTTGTAGCCTACTATGCTTCAAATTCATTTGATTTAATAAAAGACTCAGTTTTTTTTTTAAAGACTTTATTTATTTATTAGAGAAAGAGTCCGAGAGAGAGAGCGAGCATAAGCAGGGGGAGCTGCAGGCAGAGGGATAAGGAGAAGCAGACTCCCCGCTGAGCAGGGAGACTGATGTGGACTCCATCCCAGGACCCTGGGCTCATGACCTGAGCCAAAGGCAGATGGTTAACCAACTTAGCACCCAGTCGCCCCTTATTTAAGGGAGAGTAAGACTGCAAATAAAGTTCACCACTCAGCCTCCAGAGAAACTGAAAACCCAGAGCTTTGTTGTAACTAAAGAATTTTGCATCTTCGGCCCCAGAGTTTAGTGGACATGTTACAAAACACACACTTCAGCCTCTAATATCCTTGTTTTACACAAGAAGAGACATAAGAGTGTGCAGGAAAATGACAACTAAGTTCAAATACATTCTAGTAAAGAGAAACACTGACATAAATAAAGGGCCCTGGACCCAGCAGTGTACTTAAGCTTGCTATGCCTCATTTTTTTGTTTTTTGTTTTTTAAATTTTTTATTTTTTTATTAACATATAATGTATTATTAGCCCCAGGGGTACAGATCTATGAATCGCCAGGTTTACACACTTCATAGCACATACCTTTCCCAATGTCCATAACCCAACCACCCTCTCTACCCCGCCCACCCGCCACCCTGTTTGTTTTGTGAGATTAAGAGTCTCTTATGGTTTGTCTCCCTCCTGATCCCATCTTGTTTCATTTTTTCTTTTCCTACCCCCCAGAGTCCCCACGTTGCCTCTCAACTTCCTCATATCAGGCAGATCATATGATAATTGTCTTTCTCTGATTGACATTTCACTAACAATCCTGGTTGCCTTACCTTCCTCTTAGGATCATCCTAGAATATACATAGAAAGTCAGATGAAAGAACTTCAGTGGGGATTATTAATATTCTCCCCTAAAATGATTAACCTTTGAAATGTCAAGATGATGCTCTGAGAATAGAAATGGGGTAGGCCTATCCCGGAGAGGTTTTTCATGCTACAAATACACATAGAAACAGCTAGACCTGTGTTTTGCAGAACCTGGGCTGTTTGCAGCTGTGACTCTCTGACTTATGCCCTCTGCACACCAGCCCAACAATAACTGCTTTGCTGTTTTTATAGGATCCTGGATTTGAAAAATCTCTCAGAGATCATATCTCTTCCCCTGTCTGTGATGCATCAACTATCTTCTCCTGGTAGTTCACCAACTCACTGTCCCTTCTGTGAATAGGAGCTCTCTAACTAAGAGAGAATGTGTTCTAACCTTGGAGAACTCTGACCTGATAGTACCCAAACCTGCCTCTCTCTAGCAGATATAATAAGTTAGAAACATAGCAATACCGTTTCTTCTCCCAGCCTTCTTTTCTCCAGGATAGACTCTCTGAAGCCGCTCAGATGGACAGTCTGCCCGTCGCTGAAGGGCTGCACCCTGCTAGGTTATTCATCAGGCAGTGCATCCTTAGAATGGGCCTTTCTCTTGGCAGAGAAATTCCTCCCTCCACTGTCCACTCAGCAGCTACACAGGTTTCCGATGACACGAGTCTTGATGTTAGAAGAGCTTCTAACAGTCTCCAGTGCCTCCTTGCCAGCTGTCTTACGGCCTGGGGTAGCTGTTCCTCTTCCTGTGCATGTGATAACCGCCAAGGAATCCTAATTACAGTTCCAGCATGTTCAGGGCAGTCCCAGCCCACTTCATTTGAGGATCGCAGAAATGGATTTGGGTCACATACACATTTTCTTTGCAGTGCCATAAAAGGCAGGAACTCATTCCAGTATGGTTAGGATGCAGTGATCTCTTTAAGTGTAACTTCCATCTTCCACAGTCTGCACTATAGGTTTTCACATCAGGAAACTGTTGGGTCAGGTGCCTGCCAGAAAATGTGGTGGTGGATGTTTGGTGTCTCGGTAAGGGTATCAGACATGGAGGGGAAAGACCCTAATTTAAGTCTTGACTCTCTGCGTTTGAGCTGTGGGAACTTGAGCAAGTTTTTCACCTGTGTGTTTGAAGAGGCATCTGCAGAATGAGGGTGGTCCTTCTCATACAAAGTACCATGACAAACAATGAAGGCTGTCAGAGGGTCTCATAAACTGCACAAATGGAAACTCTCCTGAGAGAAACCTCTTCAAAACTCAAAATCTGTATGAACTAAGATGCTTGTAGCATGTTGAAATATTTTATAGCCATTAAAAATTAGAGGAGAAAATGTGTTAAAAATATTAAATGACACTTTGTAGTTACAATAGTATAAAATCTGTGTATGTGGACTAGAAGCATCTGGGGGAAAAAATGAGATCACCTGTTTAAGGGCAGTGGAACTGAGCACCTTTTTCTTTCCAGACCTCATTGGTGTATTCAGTTCGGTTCAGTAAACTTCCTGAGCACTCACAGTGCTGGGCCCGGTGCTAGGCTCTGCACAGACAGAGATCAACAGGACACACTCCTTGCCTCAGGGACTCCCTTGCACATAATCTTTGCACATTATGAATAGGAATCACCTGGGGAGCTTATTAAATAATTCAGATTACCTTTGTCCTACCCTAGAGAGTCTGATTCAGTAGATGGAACAGCCCACAGTGTGCATCTCTGAAACAGTCACCCTGACTGATCCTAATGTAGGCGGTTTAATTCCACACTGGGAGAAAGCTTCAGTGAGGTTTTAATATTTTTACAGTAAAAGATAATAATTACACAAATCTGCTCATTGAAGAACATACTACGTTGGATTGTTCTGCCTGCACCTTTGAGCTGGTTTTTATCCCTCTGTGTCAAGGAGGGAAAGCCAGCCCACAGTGATCTTACTCTCAAACCCATGTAGCATGAAGCTGACCACACTTCTTGACCTAGACCTCTTCCTCCCTTTCTTGTCCACTACCTCACCCGTGTTTTGCTTTGTTTTGTTTTTCTCCATGCTTGTGTTTTTCTGCCACTCTGATTCCTGTGCCCAGTAATATATCAACATCCAAATTCTTCCCCTTCATTTCTCCAGCTTACTCCCCAACCAGTATGGCAATTTTATTGAAACAAACAAACATATTGGCTTTACTAGCTTGTTCTGGAAGGCTCTATGATTAATGTTTTTCAAAAAAACTTAGAAGTGGTCTATTCCTTGATCAGCAACCACAGAATTATCATATGTGGAAACTTATGTGTTTTGGTGCTTGACCGTCATTTAGCCCTTGACAACTTTCTTCTAGTCAGGTAGCAGCCCTCCACAGATTCCTGTCTTGCCGATCGAGTTAGAGTATACCCTGCATTCTGATGCAGCATGACTTGCCTCCACATGCCTGTGAATGGGCTTGGGTAGCTTTCTCAGTCTACACACCTGTCACCTCTTAGTCACCCAGAATCAAAATATTACAACTCTAATCACACTGTCTGAGGCTGTGAAGCTTTATTTCAAGAGGGGTGACACACTAAAATGCAGCTAGGACTTCTACATTTTCACATGTTTATATTACTTGTACTTAAAGATACCAGTGGTTGGACAATGGCTTCCAGACTCACTCCTTTCATTATGCTCCCTCAGAACCATATGCAAATACTGCCCATCTTAAACTGTCATTTGTCTTCTCTGCCAGAACAAAAGCTCTATAACACGGAGAAGACCGCAATCTTCTTTCTGTCTGCAGTGCCTTAGAGAGTGTCCGGCACATAGCGGGTACTGATTAAACAACTCTTGAATGAACTAGGTGTCATTGGGGTGTCCAAAAAAAACCCAAAAAACAAAAACAAAGGATGAACTATGTCCAACAGACCAAAGAGAAATATTCCTTAAAGAGGAATTCCCAAACTAGCTTTTCCCTCTTTCTGTGTCTGAAATATTTCATAAATTTTTAAACTAGCCTTTCAGCATAAAAATCCAAGTCTGGAGCCATTGCCTGAACATAGAACAGAGAGTCAGGAGTCAAAAGTATTTATGAGTTCAGCTAGTAACTTGTCCTTAGGAGCTGTTACTAAGCTGAGTTTGTAGGGCACAGTAACTTAATAGACTTCTCAAGAACATTGCTCTGTGGTTCATCATTATATAACCAGCACTTAGCCATGTCCCTTACACACAGTAGGTGCTCAGTAAGGAATGAATGAATGTATTCGATTGATGGAAGAAATTCAGAAGCAAGTCGCAGATGAACTTAGAGTTGCTCAGATTTTCAATTAGGGTTCTCCTCCTCACTCTCCAAATCTAGACAAGCTTCTTGCCTCCAAATTGAGGTAGCTTACATCATTAGTCCAGCAAGTGTTAATTAATGCTAACTCTGTATGTCCCTCTGTGGGGCATCCCAAAACAAGCAAAACCTAAGTTCTTACAGTTTCAGTTCCCATACAGCTGGTTGATAATTCCTCTGTGTTGCCCCCATCCTTTGAACATACCTCTATTATAATAACATGGCCCACACACTGCTGTAGACATCTGCCTACCTATTTCTCTCAGAAAGACCCTGAACTTTTTAAGACCTTAGTCTTACTCATCTCTGTGTTACTATGCTGAACTTGTAGTAGGTTCTAAGAAAATCCTTTTGAGAATTGAATAACAAGGACATAAATGACCTTTTCTAGGTAACATGTATTTGGATATATAGTTTGTATATGGATAAAAGTATATGCCTTTTAGGGTGCCTGGGTGGCTCAGTGGGTTAAAGCCTCTGTCTTCGGCTCGGGTCATGGTCCCAGGGTCCTAGGATCGAGCCCCGCGTTGGGCTCTCTGCTCCATGGGGAGCCTGCCTCCCCCTCTCTCTCTGTCTGCCTCTCTGCCTACTTGTGATCTCTGTCTGTCAAATAAATAAAATCTTCTAAAAACAAAATTATATGCCATTCTAAGTGTTTTCAGAGTTTCAGATTATAGGTACTGGCCACATCCTGAACAAAACGAGATTGGTTTTCATGCCTCTCTTAAATCCTTTTCAAGGTGCCCGCTTAGTTATCAAACCCATTCCTCCTCTGAGAATTCCCCCCACCCCTCCTAGCCAGTAGATCCCCAGGAGACATACTGGGCACAGGAGCCTTCCTTACTGATGACTAGGGGTGGACACCTGACCCAAAATGGGCCAATCTCATTTTCTCTTGGAAAAGTGGGGTTAAGAACACTAGAATCTGGACTGGTTGCTTGAACCAGGAATATGTAGATTTAGGAGATGCAGGGCAGCCATGTGTCTCAAGAGAAGGCAGTCTGCAGAGAGAAATGAAGGCAAATGCTCAGAGATGAAAAACCATATGGCCTGTGAGAGAGACAGACACACACAAACAGATTGGCAACCTAGTTTTTACTATATTTAGTCCTCAGTTGCCAACCTTCCTGAGGCCAGATTATTCAACTTTTTCTTATGTTCCATGGGATATGCCTCATTTTCTCACCAATAAATTTCGTCTTTGGGCTTAAGCAAATTTAAAACAGGTATCTGCTTTTACAACTGAAAAGAAAACATTAATAGACTCTGACTTATGGAAAAATTCTCACTTCTTTTGGTTTTGTAGTCTCATTACCTTTTAGTCATATCCACATATTACCCCAAAATATATGTTAATCAGGAAATTATGTAGATGAGAAATTCCCGCTAAATAAAATGCCATAGGAGGGTAAGTGACTTCTTTGCTTTTCAAGTTTCTTGATTCCCTAAGTCACGAAAACAGAAAGCAAGTGAATGGAGGCTTCTTTACAGAGGGGATTGGACAAATATCAGACCTTTTTTGAACTACAAAATTGGATTAGAGAGGTTTTAGAAGAACCAGTACATTTGGCAGCTTCGCAAGACATCTATTTCTGAAGATTCTTTCCAGAACTGTATTAAGGATGACTTTTGTCATGAGCCTTCGCCATGTTTCCGACTAGCCCAAACCAAAAACTGTAAGACACTAAATAAAAAAAAGCATGTGTGCCTAGAGCAACCCAGGCCCTGCTGCTGGCTGGCCGTAAACAATGAAAGTAAGATAAAAGATGCTGTTCTTCAGAAACCCTTCCAGATGTGTGTAGAGCTTTGTGTACCACATTCATTCAGCACTGGCATGCCGCACCCTGAATTGAGTCCTCACTTAAAATCATCGCTTTGAAAACATGCATGGAAAGTAGAGAACTTTATGGACTGCTAAAATCATCATCTGGTTCAGGAAAATTTTTCTGAAGAAAATCCTAGGGCTCTTTCCTAGAATGTAATGAAAATGTTAAGTTATAATAATTACTGCCAACATACTTCTAACCACTCTAGGAAAAGAAAACAACAGCAACAAATAACGTTTCCAGCTCTTTCCTCAGTCAACACTCCGGACCTTGGAGAAGCTTGCATGTAATTTGACTGCAGCTACTTTCCTTTTTTAGTTAATTGTGTTAAATGTGCCTCATGACTCCTAATCCCATTGGGACTGTCATTTAGAAGGGGCTGGGGGGAAGCTGTTTTAATTCTGGCTTTTGTTTCAGCCACTAAGTGTAATACCACATGATTGTTGACCCAACAGTAATCCAGTTAAAAAACAGTCTTCAGAGTTACTGCATCATCAAAATTAACCCTGATTACATCAAATTATGTTGAAACAGACCACAGCTGTTTGCCCTGTTGAAGCAACTGCTTGAGAGCTCATCCAGAAGATATATCTGGGTGTCAGGAAGATACATTTTGTTTTTTATTTTTGTTTCTCAACACAAATGTAGGAGGGAAACACTCTGTTCTTCCCAGAGCTGCTTGGTGGGAGTTGAAAACTTTGTGATACCCCAGAATCAAAAATCTCAATTCCAAAATAGAAGAAAATCTGAGACCTTTTAAAGGTTTCGGTTTTCTGTAGGAAGGATGTAAGAAGAAGGAAATAGAAATCTATTGAGTATTGCTCTTGTCAGCAAAAAAGAAGTGGAACTTACTACTACAGAGAAGGATGGCAGGACTTTCTGTGGTAGGCTGTATTCAGTCTTAGGCGAAGACTGGCTCATACCAGCCCATGAGAACAGATTATGGTGAAAAATTTTGCAAGCTGATTGTTAAAAATAAGTAATAGCATTATTAAAGTTAAATAATTTAAAATGGAAAGTAACAAGTATTGGAGAAGATGGAGATGGATGGAAACTTACATACGTTGCTGGCAATGTAAATGGTATAACCTGCTGTGGGAAACAGTTCAACAGTTCCTTAAAAAGTTAAACACAGGGGCGCCTGGCTGGCTCAGTTGGTAGAACATGTGACTCTTGATCTCAGGGTCATGGGTTTGAGCCCCACATTGGGTGTAGAGATTACTTAAAAAAAAAAAAGTTAAACACAGATTCACCCTATGGTCCAGCAGTTTGACTCCTAAGTATATACTCGAGTAGTGAAAACATAGGTCCACACAAAAACCTTTATAGGTATGAATGTTCACAGCAACATTATTCATAGTAGCCAAAAAGTGGAAACAACTGAAATATCCATCAACTGAAGAATGAATAAAATATGGTATATCCAGTCAATGGGATATTATTCAGTCAAAAAAGGGAAGAGCCGATGTATACTACAACACAGATGAGCCTTGAAAACATTATAGAAAGTGAAAGAAGTCAGACACAAGAGGCCACCTATTGTATGATTCCAGTTACATGGAATGTCCAGAATTGCAAATCCACAGAGACAAAATAGATTAGGGGCTGCCAGGGGTTTGGGATGAGAGGAATGAGGAATGACTGCTAATGGATATAGAGTTTCTTTTCGGGGTAATAAAAATGGTCTGAAATCAGATAGCAATGATGGTTGCACAACTCCGTGAATATATTGAAAACTGAGTTGCACAGTTTAAAAGGGTGACTTACGGCATATGAGTGATAGGTTAATAAATTAATTCATAAACGTATCATTAAATGTTATATTAACAGAGAATAAATAACCAAAATGCACGAGTTACTATTTCACTATATTTCACTGTTATCTGTGCTCTTGGCATTTTTGTCTGTTATATATGTTGAAAGCACTAAATAGTGATATATTACTGGGCATCTCTTAACTGTTTTCATACACATAAAGTTGATAGCTTGAAATTGGTCAGGGAGGTAGGAAGGGTATAGTATATGCACCACAAAAATTGGCACATACTACAAATCAAGGCTACTTCCACCACCACCACCACCACCACCAGAGAGCCAGTTTTTAAACATTTACCAGTATATCCCTGACTGTATGGGTCAGACAACCATTATGGGTTACTCTGGTAGAATTAGTTAAATGAGGTGGTCTCCTGTGGCCTTTGGATCCACAACAAAGCAAAAACTAGCAAATCTGCAAAGCCACTATGCATGCATTCAGTGCAGAAGAAAATGGCATTTCTGGTCACCTGTTGGAACTAACCGACTTTGACTCAGGGGACATGATTTCTCACAAGTGTGGGTGTGGGTACAAGGGGCTAAGTGATAGCACCCCTACAGGACTGTCAGAATGAGGCCAGATATCAGATAAACCACAAATGATTTAATTCTTAGTCCCAAAGAGGAGAGTATGTGGGAAGTCCGCACAGCTGTGTCAGGATTTGGAAACCAAGGGTTAACAGTTACCTTTTAGGAACTACCCAAGGATTTCAACCACCTCTAAAAGTGAAACTGCATAGGATTACCTCCACCTGTTCAGCTCTTCCCACGAGGACAGGCCCTGTGGATTTAAATGCTCCGGCTGCTTCTAAATATCTTCACCGGTCCTGTTTTCTGGTGTGGATGGATCAGAGACTTCTGGATGCTCCAGGAGTCTAACACTCCCACGTGCCATCCTTTAAGGGTTGTTTGTTTCCATTCTCGCAACATTCTATGAGCACTGATTGCCCAACACCCTGCTGGGAGCTTCAGGGCTACAAAAATGAGGAGGACACAACCCTGCCCAACTATCCGCAGTACACCATTCACTGGGGTAACCTAATTTATACAGGGCAATGTGAGTTCAGAAAAACATGAGCAACTATGCTGAGGTGGGGGATGGTCAGTTTTAAGGAAAGAAGTCTTGACATACGTTCAAGATCTAACTTAAGGTAGGCGTTCTGATGGAAGTAAGGGGCATCGTGCAAAGTATGGTTTGGAGCACTTTCTTCGGCATTTGATGAGTCTCTGTTCTTGGGAAAATAGGGTTACTGTGCAGCATGATCTGTGAATGCAGTGATGTACCACCCTCACCAGTGTCAGCAGAAATGTCCCAGAAGCCTAAGTGCCCCAAAGCAGCATAGGTTCTAGTTTCTTAAAAAGGAGAAATTGGGAAACTGGACTTGCTCAAACTTTTCCCTATAAAAAAGTTTATTTCCAAAATATCTTCTTCTGGGTGTAATGTCAAATAACTCTCAGTTTTTTGGCAGCTGCAGAGAGGGAGGAAACCCAATTAGGTCTTCAGCCACACCCCAAGCCCACTTTCAGATCTCAGTCCCCTTCAGATGCCAGAAATTTCTTTGAGTAGGTCACAGTAATTTCATGGAACCAAATGTGCTTAAAGCATCCAGGGGTTAAAGAGGCACACACCTCAACATTCATGAGTCCAGTGTCCTGAAAGTCACCAGCTGAGGTGGCTCAGCTGGCCACACTGACCTTGGCAAGCAGTACTCAGCTCTGAAATTAACCTGTCAACTAAATTGAAGGGGAGAAAAGGCAGCATGGCTAGGACACAAACATCCATCCCCCAACCCCAGTCCAATCACTGACGTCAAGCCTGGTGTGGGTGGTATTAATCATGCAAGCTTGGTGTGCAGTTGAGGACAGCTCTCCTTCCAGCCCTTCCAACCCATTCCTGGGACCGTTCCATCAGCCATGCACCTGCCGCTGGCCACAAACCCTCAACTCCCAGACAGGCACGGATGCAGGCTGTTGCTGACGACACTCAAAGCCAGAATGCACCCTTTAGAACCCAGGCTTTGAGGGGGGGGGTGGGGGAGGAGGGAAGAGGGAGAGCAAAACCTTGTGCCTGTGTTTTCTTCCCAGGTGTGCCATTCTCTCAACTCTGGAATGCTTCCTCCACAGGAGCTCTTGCCGTAAGATGGTCATTTCCTGAGGATTTAATGAGAATATAGAATTAATGACCCAAAGCCCTTTTTGCAGCCAGTCATTAATTCCCCTCAGGAAATACCCATGGTCTTTAATCAAAATTGCCTAAATTATAGACTGGTGATGCATGTCCTCACAGGTTTGGGGGCTGGGGTTGAGGGGCTGTCATCCCTACTGGTTCCAATAGATGGCGCCTATCTTCATGCAAATAAATCACTCCTAACTCATTTTCCATTTCCCACCAGCGAAAACCAGAGGTCATTAAAAAAAAAAAAAAAAAAAAAAAAAAAGGCAGGGAGTGGAGAGGACTTAGTAAAGGCCCAGGCAGGAACGTTCTGTCCGAGGTCTGTTCCCAGGCTTGGCACACACCTCAGGCTCAGACTGAGCCACACCAGGGTGCAGCCAGGGACCTCAGCAGCAGTCCTGCCTCCTATGTGTGCAGCCTGGGCAGGGTGACAGCAGTTAAGTAATGAGAAAGGTGGGGTTGAGGGGTAAGAGAGCACCAAGAAGAGCCCTTTTTTCTAACTTTTAGGAAAGGAATGGTATGTTCATAGAAGACTCCCTGAAGCTGATTTAAGTTTCCCCCACTATCCAAAAGCTTGCTTTATACCCCTTCACTTTTACAAAAGTCCTGCATTTCTACTTGGTTTTGCCCAGCAAAAGAAATTTGAGGAAGATTTTCACTTTTAGTAGATGTTAACTGCTTTTTCATTTTATCCCATGTCAGCTTACCGGGAAGTTTCATGGGAACGCACCACTTTAGGATTGCGGGAAGACCTGTACTCTGTAACTTGTTTTTCAAGGCCCCTCCTGTCACTGGCCCAAAACATCAAACTTTTCTATTTCCACATGGAATTATAAATAACGGGGAGCAGAGGGTCTCTTGCAAAACAACATAAGACCCTCAAGGGCTTCTGGCAGAAAGGAGCCCAACCACCAACCATTTCTGAACCAGTTCCCAGTCTGTCTTGAGTCATACAACTATCAAAGAGTATGTATTAGAAGACTACTCTTCTAGGGAAAGGCAAGGCATCTGTATGCGGGACTTGTATCACACACCTCAGCAGCAAACAAACCATGCAGATCTCTCAGACTGCAATCACTGAGACTTGGCACCATGACTCAGATGTGAATGAAGTCAGAAAGATTGCTTTATTTTGCTTGGGAGCCACCGCCTCCTGATTGATTTGGCAGACTTGACTATTTTGATATTTGTCTCACAGGGTTTCAAGATACTTAAAGCAAGAGGTTCAAACGGCTGTAATTCTAGTGGTGGCCCTTCAGCGTGGCTTGAAGATCTCTCAGCTGGAAGGCTAAGGGAGCTCTGGTCCCAGCCATAGCCTCATACATTTTTCTGGCTTTACATTCAATCCAGCAGCACACTGGATAGTGAAGAAAGTCAATGAAATGATGAGTGCCAGGGAGCTGATCTCTACCTCTCAGGATGCTCAGAAAAGCTAAGCAGAGAGTAAAGGATTGGCTTTTACAACCTGATTGAAGAGTGTCTACTCTCTCCAACCCAGGCAAGATCTGTAAAATCAGAACAATGTCTGACAGCTTCAAACAACTAGCTTTGCTGCACAGAGACAGGAAAATGAACAAAAATAGCCTTGGTCTTAAGTTGTATGGGAAGTGTGAGATGGTGTTTCTCCCACTCATCTGCCCCACAGCACAGCACCCTATGATAAAATGGGTTACGCTCCACTTCCCAGAGAAGTTGGGGGAGGACCTACCTTTTAATTTTGCTCCTAAAGGTACTTTGTGAGTTGAAAAGAGCCCTGACCAAAGGTGGGGTTTACTCCTCCACCCTCACTCTGAAGTACTGTTATCGAGTGTGTGCTTACGCATACTTTATTTCAGTTAAACCTCACCACAACGCGGTGAGAGAAGTATCATCAGATTCCAATTTTCATATGGGCCCCCAGAGAGGTTTTATAACCTGTGTCAGTGAGTTGGAACTCTGGGGAATTTTGACCCCAATTTCTTGTTCTACACCACCTTGCTTTCTAATTCACTATGAAATACATTGACTCATTTTTGCTTCGATTCTGCAAATCACACCAATGTTCTCCTGAATTGTTTTTCCCAGAGGCAATGCGGGAGCCAGCTGGACTTTATTTCCTGGTAATAAGAGGCCCCCAAGTTGATCTGTAGGCACTAAAGCAATTACCCCGCTTTAAATAGCAGATGAGCAAGACCACCCTCGCCCCACCCCCAGCCCCAGCATTAGAAACTCGCCTCTCCGTTGTACAGGCTTTGGGACTTTAGGCTACCTGCAGAATGGGAATAATACGGCTCACCCAATTTGTAGATTTGTGAAGACAGTCATGTAAACAGGGAATTGTAAAAGCGCCCAACATGTCACAGTCTGTTTTCTTCTTTGCTTCTCCCGCTAAGGGGGTGCGAGAGTTAATGAAACTCTTGCTGGGAAGCGGATCACTAATTACTGCCAGAACCTGACCCACTGAAACCCGAAACTCGGAATGGATAACAAACGCCAGCAGCCCTTGGGTCACTGACGACCCTCTGTGAAAAATCGATCCGTGATCGCAGCCCCTTCCCTTCTCCCCACCCCAACTCCCACCAGGGGCGCGGCCGCCTCCAGCGCTTGCAGCTGAGGCTCGGGGCGGAGGGGAACAAGACCCGCGGGCGCGGGCGCGGGCGCGGCCGGCGGCAGGCTTCGCTGTCCGAGCAAACCTCGGGCCTCCCGGGTCCCAAGAAGCTAGGCGCTGTTGGCGTCTTTGAAGGCGGCCCGCCGGGGGGCGCGGCGGGCTGTGGGCGTGGCGAACGCGCACCGCCCTTTTTCCTGCTGTGGCGCCCCTGCCGCGGCCCGGCTGGGAGTGCGCGCGGGCCCGAGAGCGCGCAGGGAGAGCGGGAGCGCGCCAGGCAGCCGGGCCCGCGCCGCGCCGCCTCGTCCTCGCCCCGCGGCCGCCAGCCGCCCCGGCCCCTCCCCTCCCCCGCGAGCTGCGCACCGCGGGCCGGCTGACCCAGCGGCCCGCGCCCGCGCCCTTGTCCGGCCGACCCCGCGGCGGGCTCCCGGCGGCTGGCAGCATGAGCGGCGGCGGCGACGTGGTGTGCACCGGCTGGCTGAGGAAATCGCCCCCCGAGAAGAAGTTGAGGCGCTATGTGAGTGCGAGCGGGTGCGGCCGCGGAGGGCGCGGGTGGGGGGCGCCCAGCGGCCTGCCCAGGGGCTGGGGGCTCCGGGAGGGGCGGCGCCCGACCCGGAGGGCGGACCCTGGGGTCCCGGGGGGCGATGAGCGGCCGGCGCGCCCAGCCGCTCGGGGCTGTGTGGGGCACCTGCACACCTGTCACAGGTGCGCCGCGGAGGGGCGGAGCGGGCGGGCAGGTTGTGGCTGCGGCTCCTTCTCCACGGGGCGGGCGTGGCGGCGTCGCCCCCCCAGCCGGCCTCCGGGTAAACTAAAGACAGTATTGAAGTTTGTATTGATTGTTTTTGGAGACCGAGAGAGTTGATTCCCGGGGCTGGGGGACCATAGTAACCCCGGGCGGCTTCAGCCGCCGGGACTGGGGGACTGGGCAGGAAAGGGGGGCGCAGTCTGCGGGGCGGCGCAGCCGGGTCCCCACAAAGGGCGAGGCGCCTCACACCCTTTCCCCCTTCCCTTTCTCTGCCCGCCCCTCCCGGGTGACCGCCTGCTTCCTTCCAGTCCACAGTCTCTGCATCACGGGCAGCGTCAGCGGCATGTGCAGCCCTTGTATTAAGTGACTCATTTGTTTGTCCCCCTTTTTCCCTTTATTCTGTATGTCTCTCATATACATCCCCCCCTCCCCACCCCACGATGGTGACACTGCAGTTTGGTCTGGTGTAAGTGGCCGGGTTTTGTGCGGTCCTTGGTGCCTGGGGTCGAGAGAAATCCAGGTTTCTCAGTTGCCAGGTGGTGCTAATCGATGGTGTTTACCGAAATTGCTGGGACAGCCTCTCCCTTCTGGGTGAGGAACTGGCAACATCGAGGGGAAGGTGGTATACAGTCTGGTGGGGAGGTCTGGCTAACACCTCCCCGCGCCCCATGCCTTGCCTGATGGGGTCAAAGTACAAGATGGTGCTAATTACAATCAGCCCAGGGCTCTTTGCGGGCGTTTGGAAATGGAAGGTCGGTAAAAGGTGTCAAGGTCTCTCATCTGTTCCCTCTTCACTTCCCTGTGAAATGCCCTTGTTAAACTGACTCTTGGTGCTGCTGGACTCTCTGGGATCATTCCCACAGCATGAAAGTGAGCTGTTGCCTTCCAGCTGCAGTGCATCAAGGGAGCTCTGAATAGACCCTGCCCTCTGTCAGCTGCACCAGTGGCTGTCCATGGGGGGAGAGGCAGAAGCTTACCAGAGTTTCCTGTCTTGGCTCCCCAGATCAGAACTGAGGGACTTCTGGCCTCTGGATTGAGGAAGTGACATTCTGTTTTTCAAAGGAAGTGTTGTTGGGGAGTGCAAGTGTGTGTGTGTGTGTGTGTGTGTGTGTGTAAATGAAAGCAGGCTCTTAATTAAATCACTTGCTGAGAAGACTCCGTATTTAACAATGACTTTTTGACACATTTTTAAACATAGATTTAAAATACAGTAGGGATGAGGCAATGAATTGTTCATCTCAGTTCTAAAGCTCATTTCTCAGGGATGTCCAGGTAGCCAAAGCAGTACAATTACTAAGAAAGAAACTTTTCTCCTTTTCAGAGTTGTATCAACTCCTTAGGAAAGGTGAATTTTCTTTTTTTAAAGATTTTATTTATTTATCTGACAGAGAGAGAGAGATCACAAGTAGGCAGACAGGCAGGCAGAGAGAGGAGGATGCAGGCTCCCCGCTGAGCAGAGAGCCCGATGCTGGCCTCCATCCCAGGACCCTGGGATCATGACCTGAGCGGAAGGCAGAGGCTTTAACCCACTGAGCCACCCAGGCGCCTGGAAAGGTGAATTTTTATGTTAGGTTAAGGATGTGTAATTTGCTATTTATATCTTTATAAATGTACGAACAAAACAAAAGAAAAAATCTTTGACCCTGAAGAGTTTCTGAAATATTAGTAAAAGTGTGATAACATTACCAGCTAGTGGAATAGAGTATCCAGTGAAAATTTTCAAGTTAGAACGTTACCATAAAGAACCTTGAAACTTTGTTTTTGATACAGTTTGCAAACAATTTGACACTGTATCTGTATTTGACGGATGACTACTTCAAGTCTATCACCCAGACTCTTTATGGCCAATTCTCTGGTATTTTTGTTCTCAAGCAACTGTAGCTAAAAAAAAAAAAAAAAAAGGAAAAAAAAAAAAGCTTGGAGTATTCGGAATCAAGCACCTTTTTCAGCCATCTGATGTACTAAACACCCTACCGTCGTATGATGACCTCGGCCTCTTTCCGGACATCTTTGCAACTCCAGCCCATAGACCTCTGATCAAGCTAGTAACGGCTTTTCTTAGGTTTGGGGGTGATGTGTTCCACTGGTATGACTGGAAGTCTCCCCTACTGTAGGAGTTCAGTTCCCTTAGTTAAAACTGAGCTGATCTGTTTGCCCAAACTCGTGTCTGACCCCAAACTTGTCTTTACATCTTCTTTTTGTGCGTTGAGAATTTTTGCACCTTGTTTTAAGTTAGAACTTTGCCAGTTCCCTCTGTTCATTAGTAGCAATCTAGGAGACAAGTAATTCCCAGCTCAGCTGCTAAACACACACCCCAAAATAGCTTCTTCTTCTGTTATATATCATAGGCGTGTGCCATTATGGATTCATAAGTCCTCGTTGTAAGACTATACCAAGCATCTGAGATAAAGAGAAAAGTTAAGGAAATAGATTGCAACTTACAATTAATTTTAAAAACTTCTTTCTACATTGAGGAGGGGGTAGGTTTAGGGGGAAAAACAACTTAATAGAAGCTATGGCAAATGTTACCAGGGATTAGGTTTAGGAATTTTTTTTTTTTAAAGATTTTATTTATTTATTTGACACAGAGAGAGAGATCACAAGTAAGCAGAGAGGCAGGCAGAGAGAGAGAGGAGGGAGCAGGCTTCCCACTGAGCAGAGAGCCCGATGCGGGGCTCGATCCCAGGACTCTGGGATCATGACCTGAGCCGAAGGCAGAGGCTTTAACCCACCAAGCCACACAGGTGCCCCAGGTTTAGGAATTTTTTTAAATCACTCTTTTCTAATTTATTAATCATAGAAATATGTAGAGATCTTTTCAATATTGCTGTGAACATTGGGGGAATTACAAAAAGGGGCCTTTGGAAAATGATGAGTATTGCCTCTGGGTCATCATGATACCTTTGCAGTGGAAGGCTAGCAGAACAAACAGCCCTCCCATCGTGCTGTAATATGCCTGTATATGAGTGTGTGTGTGCATGTACACACACACATACATAAATACACACGTATATAAGGCTGAAGCCAGATTTTTTCAAGGAAAAACATTTTATGACCCACACTGCTCTAATTTTCTATTAATTTCACTGGGTTAGTAGATTTAAGGGAAATGATTGGTAGTAACACTACCCTCTAGTGGCTAATTTGGAGAAAATTGTGTATTGGTTCTAATGAACAACTGAGGCAAGGAAATGGTTTATTTTTGTTTTATTAAGTAAACTTAATTATTAAGTATCTGTGTCTCAGACACTGGATTAGATTCTGGGAATGAACATTGAGCCATCGCATTAATCTTAGCAGATGACCTTGCTTTTTCCACAAAGAACATTGGAGCTATCAGAGGGTAGCTATGTGCACATACTATGACCATATTTCCAAATTTACCTATATCTGCATGGTTCCTTTACCTTTCCCTCTTTAGAGTAGGTGAGGTGCCCCTTCTTTGGGGGGACACAGTTGAGATGATAGAGATAATGACCTGAGCTCATGCCCAGGTGCCCTGATGAGGTGCCCCTTCTCCCTGAGCAGTTCTGCTACCTATGCTTTGGATCATATCTCGTCCTGTCTATTCAGATCATTATTACCCTTTCTATCATGAATCTTCTGTGTCTTTCCCTTTAGCTCTCTCTTTCCATTAACATGTAAACATACTTCTTTGACAAAATTCTCCCTCAGTATCCCATCTCCTCCTTCTCACTATGCTTTCTCCTTTTCTTTTTTTTTTTTTTTGTTTTGTTTTGTTTTCTCCTTTTCTTATTCATGGTTGTTGATACTATTACCATTTCTCCTGCCTTCTTGTCACTTGACTCCAGTCTGAAACCTACTTTAATTTCACTAAAGCTATTCTCCGAAAGGCACCAGTGACACCCAGGTCATTAAAGTCACAGGTCTGTTTTCTCACTAATTTTAATTTCTTCACTGCTTAGTTAATATAATAAATGCCTGACTTTCCTCCTTTTTTTGGCCATTCTAAGTCTCTTTTCCTAAAATGACCCTCTTTACTCAATCTTTAAAGTTGGAAGCTCATTTATAGTCACAGGGACTATGATGTAGGCTCTTTTCTTCTCCTCAGACATCTCGTCCATTCTCCTGGCTTCAGTTATCTTTGCATGCTGGTCATTATCAAGTTAAATTTCTATCCCTGAGTTGTGTTCTGAGCTAGAGACTTGGATATACAGTTTTTAACCGAACATATCCACTTGAATGTCTCCCAGTCATCACACACTCACCACACCCACAACTCTCATGTATTCCTCTGCTCAGTAAATGGTGCCACTGACTACCCACTTGCTCAAGTGTGCAACTTGGGAATCAGCCTTGCCTCCTTGCCATGCACTACCCCACATCTCATCTTTTACCAAACCCGCTAGTGCTATCTTAATATCTTTTTGTCCACGCTTCTCCATCCCCACTGCCATGACCCTTAAGATTGTCCTTTTAATAGTCATCTGTTGAGGACTTACTCTGTGCCGGGCACTGGGCTTAGACCATTGATCTCTTATTAGCCCTAGGCGAAAAGCTGTGACTTGTCTAGTGTCACCTGACTTTGTCCCAAAGCCTAAGCTTTTTTTTTTTTTAATTATTATTATTAAACTTCTACTCTGAGGTAATCATAGATGCACATCTATTTGTAAAAATCGTGAAGAGAGATATGTACACTCTTGATCCAGTTTCTCCTAATGGTAACTCTCTGCAGAACTGGAGTGCAGCATCGCCATCAGGATGTCAATAATGGTGGAGTCAAGATACAGGACATTTCCATCACCACGTGATCCTTCATGTTGCCCTTTTACTTTTACACCCACTACTCTCCCATTCTTACCCTGTCCTTAACCCACGATGACCACCAATCTCTCCTCCATTTTTATATTTTGTTATCTCAAGAGTGTTATATAAGTGGGTTCATCCAATTTCTAACCTTTTGGGATTGGCTTTTTTCATTCAGCATAATTCTCTGGAGACTCATCCAACTTGTATGTATCTAGTACATTCTTTTTTATTGCTGAGTAGTATTCCATGGTAGACATGTGCCATACTTCATTTGTTGAACTGTTCACTTATTGGCTTCATTTTTTATTTTTATTTTTTAAGATTTATTTATTTGAGGAAGAGCGGGAGAGAGAGGCAGGAAGAGGGGTAAAGGGAGAGGGAGACAAGCAGACTCCCTATTGAGCAGAGAGCCTGATGCTGGGCTTGATCCCAGGACCCCGAGATCATGACCTGAGCTAAAATCAAGAGCCTGACGCTTAACTGGCTGAACCACCCAGGCGCCCCTTGCTTATTGGTTTTAATTTCCATTTCCCTATGATTCAGGATGTTGAACATCTTCTCAGATGATTATTTGCCATCTGTTTGTCTTCTTTGGTCAAATGTCTCTGTAAGTCTTTTGTCCATTTTCTTCATGAATTTTTAAAAGTTTTTATTGAAGTAATCTCTACACCCCACGTGGGGCTTGAACTCATGACCCTGAGATCAAGAGTTGCAGCCTCCTCTGATTGAGCCAGGCAGGCACCCCTGGGTTGTTTGTTTTTGAGTTTTAAGAGTTCTTTATATGCTCAAGTTACTAGTCCATGTCAAATGATGTGGCTTGCAGATATTTTCCCCCATCTGTATCTTGTTTTCATCCATTTAGCAGGGTCTTTAACAGACCAAAAGTTTTTATTTTGGATGAGGTCCAGTTTATCAGTTTTTCCTTTTATGAGCTATACGTTTTTTGGTCAAGTCTAAGAACTCTTTGCTAAGCTATAGGTTGCAGAGCTTTTCTTCCTCTTTTCCCTAAACATTTTTTAGTTTTAAGTCCATGATCTGTTTTGAGTTCATTTTTGTGTAAGTTGTGAAACTTAGGTTGAGATTTTGTTTTTGTTGTTGTTGACTTTTGTCATTGGATGCCCAGTTGCTCTAGCTCCATTTGTTGGCAAGACCGTGCTTCCTTTATTGAACTGCTTTTGAACCTTTATCATAAATCAGCCCGGCATACTTGCATGGGTTGGTTTTCTATTCTGCTCCATTGTTCTGTGTTTCTGTCCTACTTGCCACTACCACATAGTCTTGATAACTATAGCTATATGGTAAGTCTTAAAATCTAGTGGACTGATTTCTCCACTTTATTCCCGACCAGGTTAATCTTATTTTTTTTAAGAAAAGGTAAATTTGAAAAGTCAGCTCATCATTAGAAAATTTGAACAATATTAAAGAATAAAATTAACTATAATCTCCTTGGTCTTGAATTTTTCTTTAAACTTATCTTTTCAACATAGAATGTAGACATAGCAAATATGTTAGCTTAATAATTTATCAGGCAACCATTATATGCCAAACACTCCCAAGTTCTGGGAGTACCAAGAAGAAGAAGAAAAGTCTTGCTGCAGAGGTTGCCATAACTAGAAGTAGGCCAAGAGAAGAAAGTCTTCCAGCCAGTGAGACCACTGACTGTGTAGGACCTGGGCAAGGAACTACAGAGTGTGTGCAAGGGCACTAAAAAGAATTTGGTGTTGCTGGACCATCTACAGGATGAGGTAGATAGTGGGCTGTGAAAAGAACACATTGGGGGATGCCTGGGTGGCTCAGTTGGTTGAGTGTCTGCCTTCCGCTCTGGTCATGATCCCAGGGTCCTGGGATAGAGCCCTGCGTCAGGCTCCCTGCTCAGTGGGGAGCCTGCTTCTCCCTCTGCCTGCCTGCCTGCCTGCCTGCCTGCCTCTCTTTCTCTCTCTCTCTCTAACAAATAAATAAATAAAACCTTAAAAAAAAAAAAAAGGAACACATGGGTTGGTAAGAACAAGGAAGAGGTATAAATGGCCAACAGGTACATGAAAGGGTGCTCGACATCGTTAATCAGGGAAATGTAAATCAAAACCATAATGAGATACCACCTTACACCTGTTAGAATGGCTGTAATTAAAAAGAAAACAGTAGGGAACTTCCTCAGAAAATTAAAAATAGAACTATCATATGATCCAGCAATACCACTTCTGGGTATACATCCAAAGGAAATGAAAACAGGATGTTGAAGAGACATCTGCACTCCATGTTCATTGCAGCATTATTCACAATAGCCAAGATATGGGAACAACCTAAGCATCTCTCCAAGGATAATGGATGATGAAGGGGTGTGTGTGTATGTGTGTGTGTGTGTACACTGTGCTTGGTGTTTTCTGAACATTCTTCATGAGAAGGAAAGAAATCCTGCCATTTGCAACAACATGGATGGAACATGAAGACATGCTAAGTGAAATAAGTCAGAGAAAGGGAAATAATGTATGATTTCATTCATATGTGGAATCTAAAAAAGTTGAGCTTGTAAGAGTGCCTGGCTGGCTCAGCTGGAGGACCATGTGAGCCTTGATCTTGGGGTCATGGGTTCAAGCCTCACACTGGGTATAGAGATTACTTAAATAAATAAAACTGTAAATAAATAATAATAAATAAGCTGAACTCCTAGAAATAGTAGAATGGTGGCTCTTGGAAGTTGGAGCATGGGGGAAACAAGGAGATGTTACTCAAAAAGATCCAACTTCCAGTTAAAACATGAATTAAGATCTGAAGGTCTAATGCCCAGCATTGTGATTGCAGTTAAGGTGTACCATATTGTATACTGGAAAATCACTAAGTAGATCTTAAATGTTCCCATCAGAAAAGAGAAATGGTATTTATGTGTTGTGATGTGTTTGCTGATGTTGGTGGTAATCCTATTGCAAGATATAAGTGTATCAAGCCATTGTTACACATCGTAAACTTATACAATGTTATGTGTCAATTAGATCTCAATAAACCAAAGAGAGAAAAAGAACAAGGGAGAAGGAGGTCTTCAGAAATAAGCAAATTTAAGATTTGTTTCTAAACCATCCTAAGAAGCCAGGGCTTTATTACAACAGGCTTTTGGAGTATTTAAATAAAGCTTATGTCTCGTCCAAATTCGTGGGACAGATAACCAGGTGGACATTCCTCTAGCTGCTTTCTGTTCTGTGGTCCTAATCACTGGATTGATTCCTTGATAGTGTTTCTGACATCAAAGGGACTGCTCTAACTCAGGGTCAGTCGCTGAGCTGCTTATCATTAGCAATGGATCAAAATTCCTTATTTGGAATCAACCAAATGTCTATCTACAGATAAATCATTTTACAGAAATATATCCACTGGACTATTATTCAGCTCTAAAAAAGAGGGAAGTTCTGACATGTGGACATGATACAACATGGGTGAATCTTAGTGACATTATGCTAAGTAAAATAAACCACTCGCGAAAGGACAAAAGCTATGGGATTCCACTTTCATGAGGCACTTAGAGGAATCCGATTCATAGAGACGGAAGATAGAATGCTGGTGGCAGGGAGAGGAGAGTGGAAGCTATTGTTTAATGAGTGCAGATTCACTTTTGCAAGATGAAAGGAGTTCTGGGGATGGATGGTGATGATGATAGCACAATAACGTGAATACTTAATGCCAGTGAAATGTACACTTACCAGTGGTTAAGATAAATGTTGCGTGCATTTTACCACAATTTACAAAGAACACAACTCCTCATTTGCTAAGAGTTGGTACGTGACCCAGCTAATACTTCTAACCCAAGAGAAAAAGACAGGCTAGAATCTCCATAGCCTTGGATGAGTATGGAATGTTCTCTCAGGGATATCTGAGGAACAGAGGCAGTAAAATTGTACAAAGCAGGAATGCACGCCTGCTGCTTAGCTTAATGAAACAACTTTGATGTTGCTTTCTATTTTGCATTGGCCTTTCTCTAGCTGGAAGGGAATAGTGGACTATGATAATGTCAAGCTTATGAGAAATGCTGAGAAATAAAGGTTCCTGAGCAGGCTATCGCCTGTGACCAGGTAATGTTGGCAAGCATTTATGGAGTATGGTTTGTGTCCTTTGTCTTCCCCAAAGAATAAATCAATACTCAACCCTGGCTTCAAAGAACCAGCAGGCCAAGGAAACCAGAATTATACATGTAAAACAGATCAATACCTTTACAGAGAGATACATGGTCCAGGTAGCATGTTCATGAGGGCAAGAGCTATGGGCATGAAAAAAGATGAAAGGGCTTCCTGGAGTAGGAGGTGGGGATATGAATTGGGACCCAGGAAGGAATGGGGCCCAGGAAGGAATATAGCAGTTGAAGTGGGAAAGGGGCAGTGCACATGGGATTGGGGGCATGAGGCAGTGAAATTCCAGCCACAGTGGAGTCTGTAGTAGAAATCAAAAGAGGTTTGAAAAGTAAGGGGAGAGCTGTGGGAGATAATCCATGAAAGGCCTTAGATGATAGAACATTTATTAATAAAGAGCATCACTCTAAGTCAGTGAGTCTTTGCCTCTCAGGCTCTCCTTCAATGTGAAATGTCACTGGCATGTTGACCTAGTTTGTTTTCAGAAGATCTCTGTCTTAGTATTTCAGAGGCCTTTGGGTCCTGGAGCAAATGACTTGATTCTCTGAGACTGTTTTCTTGTCTATAACACTGGTGTAATATTTTTTACAGGGCTAAAGAATTTACTAGGATATCAAGTGAAAAAAAAAGGTCTTAATGCGGTGCCTAACCCAGAGTAGATATTTAATATTGGGGGATGCAGCAATAGGGGCTGATGTCAATTTATAATTGTTAACCCTCTTATTGGAACTCTGAACATGAGCATGAGTGTTTCACATCCTTTTCAAATTTGGGCCAGACCTGAATTTTATAGAACCAAAATGTAAGTGGAATTTCTAAGCTAGATCTGACGTCAAGTTCTAGGAAGTTATATTTTCCCTGAAAGGAACATCTCAAGCATCTCCTGATCTTCGGGAATAAAACCTTATGGGGGTTTGTCTGAAGCTATAACTTTGGCCAGTCCCTGGGAAACTTGTGTGTGCTAGGGGATGTAGAGATCAATGTGTGAGATTCTGAAGCCCATGTTCAAAAATGTTCCGAAAACGTCCCAGTAAGCGGTAATCCTTTAAGCCCAGATGTCCCTCCACACTCTGGGCCCCTCCAAAGTGAGTCCTTTTCTGGCTTGTTTCCATGGCATTTTTCCACCTCTAGTTCAGCATTCTCACACCAGGCTTGCATCAGTCTCCCTTTGCTAGATGATGAGCACTTTACATGATAATGTAAGTATCTCACTCAGAGCCTGATGCAGGCCTGGAGCCACTTGTCCAGTACCAGCTACAAGGAAGGCCAAGTGCTCGTCATTTATTCTCAACAACCTCCTCCCTTGTCCACCCCCACCTTTATACTTGCTTCTTACTGTTTGTCTGCTAATTGCGAAAATAGCGAGTGGGTCCCTTAGGATCCTTCAGAGTAATTAGGGCTTTTTTAAGTGTCGTTATGAGATTACATATATAGATACATTTGATTGTTTGGATCTTTTCTAGTTCTTTTTTTAAAAAAATTTAAAGATTCCCCGATATGAGGAAGTTGAGAGGCAACGCGGGGGACTTGGAGAGTAGGAAAAGAATAAATGAAACAAGATGGAATCGGGAGGGAAATAAACCATAAGAGACTCTTAATCTCACAAAACAAACTGAGGGTTGCTCGGGGGAGAGGGCATGGAAAGAGTGGTGGGGTTAGGGACATTGGGGAAGGTATGTGCTATGGTAAGTGCTGTAAAGTGTGTAAACCTGGCGATTCACAGACCTGAACCCCTGGAGCTAATAATACATTATATGTTAATAAAAAAATAAAAAATTATTTAAAAAATTTAAAGATTTTATTTTTAAGTAATCTTCATGCCCAACATGGGGTTCACAGTCACAACCCCGAGATCAAGAGTGGCACACTTCACTGACAGAGCCAGCCAGGCGCCCCTCCTTGTTTTCTTATCGATGCTCATGTTGTAATATCTTTAGCCAGTGGCTAGAATATCTTTGGCCTTCTGAGTGCTTTCAACATGACCTTTCTAGTATTTGATAGCTTCTTTGTTATCTGGTATGGCAAGATATTTCAGGTTTGTCTCGTACATTTCCTGATCCAGACCTATGATTAGCCATTTGCTCAAAGAATCCTTTTCTTTGAGTAAAAAATGTTATCTAGAGACCCACATGGGCATTATGGGGCTCTCATTGCTGTTGGATCAGTCATACATATAATTTTACATGGTTATGAGCATCGTGAACTATCACATTATACTCTTTTTTTCACAATCCACCACTGTGAATATTTTTCACTCCTAGTTAGTGTTTTTTCCAGTTTTTAATTACGAAAAGACTTCAGTCATACACAGAAGTAGAGAAAATGGTCTAATGAACACCAGTACACACAGTTTCAAATACTATCAAGATTCTATCACATTTGTTTTTATCCCTTTTACTCTTTCTTTGCTGGAGAATTTTAAAGCCGACCCTGAACACGTACACAAGTCTTAAAAGTAACATGTAAGTGAACACACTGTACCTTATGTACGGTGTATTTGTCCTTTAATTAGTATTTCCAGTTGTTCACTGTGATAGACTGTACAGAGCTCTTCTGCTGTTTAGGTAGAATTTCTGAGAATTTCACCCCAGCTGATGAGCCACGACATTTAAGTATCCTACAATATCACCGCCTCTTACTTGGAAGATGTTCTTGGACAGGCTATCACTGTGTCTTTCCTTCACTTGCCTTGGAAGAATGTTCTGGTTGGAGCTCTGCTGGCTTACAAAAGCAAGGGAAAGTGCTAAGTTTTATGTATAGTAGGCTGATTTTCCTTGTAAGGAATACAGGAATGAGTCTGTTGCTTTGATCTTTTGGTACAGTTTTCTAGAGGAAATGGTTATACTATTTTTTCGGATATCAGCTGAGGTTATAGTGTGTTGAGTTTAATGCTCTTTAGAAGTCTTTCTGAAGATATTCTCATTAATAACAAGTAGTAAGAGTCTGCAAAGTCCATGCTGTTCCCCTTCGAGTATATAATCTTGCTGGGGAATGTGCTTGAATTCTAATGGCAAGCCATACACCAAGGACCAGTGCTGCAGGGACCCAGGAGAGGTTGACCTAGCCTGGTCAGTGAGTTCTTTCACATGACCCATGTTTGTATTTCACTTGCTGGGTAATCTGCAGTCTCACATTTCTACACTGATCTCCTGGTACATACTTAAGACTCCTTTCACGTGTCACCTAGTGGCTGCCTTTGATCCTGCCCTCCTCATGAGAATGAGTTCTAGAACCCCTTCTCCTCGCTCTTGGTTGTTATGCCTTAGTACCAGTGACTAACTGTTGGCTTAGCTTCTAGAGCGCCACACAGTCTTTGTTCACCCTTGTAGTCCCAGTACCTAAACACAGTAAGATATTGGTTGGCTCATACTTGATATGCTCTTAAATTTTGAATAAATATTACTTTAGGATTGGTTACGTTTCTTTGGAGAAAAAAAAGAGCTTAATCTAGATAGAACTGGATTGAAAATGCAAATTTTTTTTTAACAACAAGCTTTGGGAATTTCCATGAGATAAGCTATAAAATATTTAATATTTTGTAACACTTAAATGTCACCCTTTGAATAAAGTTATTGGAAACAAGATTATAAAAAGCAACAATATAAGGAGCACCTGTCCTACCCCTCCTGTGGCATAAACAATGTTAACATTTTAGTGTGTTTCCCAGTCCCTTTATTTCTGTATATGCTTTTTACAAAGAATAAGACTGTATCACCTTTTGTATGCTTTAATATATTGAAAATATTTTCCTGTGTTAGAAAATAGTCTTCTAAGACATGGATTTTAATGGCTGCTTAAGCAGAATAAGACAGAGCTTTTCAAGTATGTGTAATAGAAAGATACTTTAAATATTTTTACAGGTTTTTGATGTTGAATTAAATTATCTTTATTATGTTACGAAAATGTCCATAAACAAACACTATGAGATCTAAATACATACTTAGAGCTCTTCTACAATTACAAAACCAAAGCAGATTAACAAATTAAATGTAAACCTTCAGAACCAATATAATTCACATGAACAACAGTAGACATTTTGCTGAAACTAAATTGCTTCTTGAAATGGGAATGTGACCCTCACTTCTCTGGAGCTTGTCTGTTCTGTGCACCATTCTTCTCTCCTACCGCATTTCTATGTTTGAACTACAGTGAAACCTTGGTTCGCTTAGCAAGCCATTTGGTGTTTAATTGGTATGACCACATTATTTATATGCTGTCACCTCTGCCTTTTCTCATTAGTCACTAGTGTATGAAAATTAAAGAACTCAATACTTGATTCTAGTAAGATTATAAATGCAAATGCTGGTAATCAAGAAAAAGCATTCACTTGTAAGATAATCATTCAGATGATCTAGACTATGTATTTTAAGATCACCCTTAAGGTGAAAACTCAGAATTGAAAAAAATGTTTGAAATGGACTTGCAGATCCCTGGGAGTATGGCTTTAGGCCCTATATTTAAAAATCCAGGTGTACTGTAAAAGGCGTGGGCTCGGGGTCAGCCCTGGGTTAGAAGCCAAGCTGAGCCTCCCACATGCTTTGTGATTGTGAGCAAATTTCTTTATTTCAGAGCTTTGAGTCCCCAATTTGTGAAGTGGAGATAATGGTAAGTTCAGCCAGTTAATTGAATAATTTTAACTCAGAGAGGTGTAAACATGAATGCTTTTATCTTTGTCTACTCAAAACTCCCAACAGTGCTTTGTCAAAATCTCTACAGGATGGAACCCGTGGTATCTTTGGCAGAGTCCACAGCCTTCTGGTCACTCTGGATTATTGATAGGCCACCATTGAAAAATGTCAGTATACCTAATCGGAAGCTTTTCCTCCTCCTTTTACTGACCAGAATTGTGGTTCCAGTGATAAGAAGTGGAAAAGGTAGACTTGGTTTATTTGTGCACTTCCATTCTCCCTTTCTTGTTTTGGAGAGTGTAGGGTTGGGGGACAGGTTAGGTAGTCTGTCTGGGATACTTCTGCTCTGCCTCTTCTAGGCATGTGTAGGGATGGGCAAGAGGAAGAGGGACAGGGATAAGTGTCTTTTAACTGGCCACTCTTGGGTCCTCCTTGATGGCATTTACTGTTGCCTGACCCGCACTGCCTGTGTGTGTTCCCTACACTTGTGAATTCTTGGGAGGGTTTTCCCACAGCATGGTCTCTAGACTTGGAGAGGAAACTGGTGTTAAGTTCTTTTAGGCCCTTTCAGCCAATCCCTCCCTCTCTTATAGCCCACAGCTAGGCTCCACTTGCTTGCTTGATAGCCCTCTTATAGGGTGGGGGAGCTGATAAGAGAGCCAAGGCCAGCAATTTCCATGAGACTGCTTTACCCATGGGACTCACATCCATGCCAAACAATGGGGGAACAGCACTGGTGCCCCTTCTCGCTCCATTTCTCAAAGGAGGGAAAAGCCCTGTCCAGAATGGTGCAGGGTAAATCTGTAAGTTAATTGCCTGAACAGATATTCATTAGGCATTTTAATTTTAAAAAGAATTCTTATCTCAAACTTTGTTGTTGTGTTGTTGGCACATCTAATCTCTGTAAGGGATTCTCTTAGAAGAGCCCTCCATAGGGGTAAGGAGACTACCACCCAAAATTCAGCACTACCCACTAGGGTGTGGGATCCGTGGTTTCCTCTCTTCATCTCTGCTCTTCCTTTGTATAGTGGGGAGGGAGAGAGGCAGTGCAGAGGCCCAGGTGATGGTTGCAGTAGGTCTCATACTATAGCTTCTTAATATGTTCTTGAATTAGCCCAGCCCTAGTTATTCACTGCTCTCCTTACCTTGTGGGAAACCTATCTCCTCTCTAATCTTAGCTGTGGGTTCTGTTTATCCTGGAAAAGTCTCACTCGACATTCACTTCTATAACTGTCTTACAGATTGCTGTGGTATTAAATTTGTTAACGCCAGGTACACGATGAGCACTCTACAAATGGTAACTCTGCCATTTATAAATGGTAACAGTGCCAAATTTATTTGCCTCTTCTGTCGTTTGACATTTAGGTAGTTTACTATTTTCTGCTATTTTAAATAATGCTGTGATGATCTTTATAGCAAAGACTTATACTTTTAGGACAATTCCTGTAAATGGAATTTCTAACTCAAAGATTACAGTTATGGGGCACCTGGGTGGGTCAGTCTGTTAAGCGTCTGCCTTCAGCTTAGGTCCAGACCCCTGGTCCTGGGATGGAGCCCCACATCGGTCTCCCTGCTCATCAGGAAGCCTGCTTCTCCTTCTGCCCCTCCCCCTGCTCACACTCTCACTCTCTCAAATAAATAAATCTTAAAAAAATAAGGATCCAGTTATTTACAAGGTTTCTGATACATCATACCAAATTGCCTCTCAGAGGAATTAAGTTTTAATTCCCTGATTTTTCTCTGATACAGATAGTATAACTTTTTTAAAAGATTTTATTTATTTATTTGGCAGAGATCACAAGTAGGCAGAGAGGCAGGCAGAGAGGGGGAAGCAGGCTCCCTGCTGAGCAGAGAGCCCGATGCAGGCCTGGAATCATGACCTGAGTGGAAGGCAGAGGCTTAACCCACTGAGCCACCCAGGCGCCCCAGATAGTATAATTTTTTTAAATACTTGGCAATTTGACAGATAAAAAAGTAGTTCCTTGATTTAATTTTGATCCCTTTGCTACTGATTTGAATACATTTTCACATATTATTGACTCATTTTTTAAATGAATTTCTTTTTCAAATGATAGGTCATTTCTGATATAAATAGTTGATGGAATTGGGAAGGTAGACTGAGTGGCTCTGGGTAAGGTAAACAGGGAACTTGGAATAACCTGAGCAGGGACTCTCCAGCAGTAGGGAGGGAAAGACTGACTAGACCTAACCAGACGTTCCTCTTATTTAGTGGTTCCCCCTTTTGGACCCTTTTAGCTCTGATTCCACAGATTTCCCTCAGGCAGCCTTCTGATCTTAATTTGGTCTCAAGGCCTACCTCAGATGTCACCTTCCTCGTGCCACTTCCTGATTTCCTTCTGAGGGAGACCATCTTCCCACATCGTCTCATTATACGTCTGTACAGCTCTGATGACATGACTGTGTGACTATGTTCTTAGATCTCTCTCCTTAATTATGTGCCCTCCTCAAAGGCAGCGATTTTTCGTATACACCTCTAAACAGACTTCTACAATTATTAAATTTAATGGAGACTCTTCTCCTATGCTCGAGGTAGAGGAGAGTGCTGCAGGAGAGGGGAGTACAGTGATTGAGTCCACTTGGAGTAGAGTGGTACCAGGTGCTCAGGGCAAAGGATAGCTGGGGTAGGGTTTTTGAAGGAAGAGTAGGAGTTCATCAGGCAGCTGGGAACAGATCATTTCAAGTAAGGAGAACAATTTAACAATATGAGCACATGAATACTGACAGAAACTGTATAGATGGGGAAAACATGAAGAATGAGGTTCAGGTGCCAACTTCATTCTCCCCAGAACCTTCATCACCTTTACTCACCACAAGCCCTTTGCTTTGTCTGGAATTTCTTCTCTCTCCCCTGACTCCTCGAACCCTCTCAAGTCATTCCACAGAGTTACTGAATCCCTATCATATGTCATGTGCCAAGGAAAAGAGGCAAAATTGAGTTCACAGACAACTCTGAATGGCATCCTGGGAATGTTAGCCCCATATTGAAAATATAGACAAGAGAATGGTGTCTTACCAGATTCTTTTTGGATGACTCAGATTATAGCTGCTGTAGATAAGATAGGTATTCTTTTTTTTTTTTTAAGTTTTTTTTTTTTTTAAGATTTTATTGTTTATTTTGAGAGAGAGTGAGCACACACAAATGAGGGGAGGGGGCAGAAGGAGAGCAAGAATCTCAAGCAGACTGCACACTGAGCACGGAGCCCAACCCAGGGCTCGACCTCATGACCCGGAGATCATGACCCTGAGATCATGACCTGAGCCAAAATCAAGAGTCAACACTTAACTGACTGAACCACCCAGGTGCCCTGATAAAATAGATATTCTTAATAATAGTGTTATCATTTATTTAGATAAACTTTTACCTCAAACCAGGCTTACGCAGTCAGAGAAAATATAGCTTTTTTCTTTTTTTAACTGCTCTGCTTCTTTTCTATCAGTTCCCTTCTGTTGTTCCAGTTACTTTTGCTTCCTGATAAATCTCTGGACATAATAAAAATGCCCCAAACTTAGTGGCATAAAATAACTATTTTATTTTGCTCATAGATTGTGTGGGTTACGGATGCAGACAAGGCGTGGCAGGAACTTGTCTCTGTTCCCCTGTGTCTGAGGCCTTAGCCGAGAAGACTTGGATGGCAAAGGTTCCTCAGCCATTAGGAACTGGAGTCATCTGAGTGTATCTTCACACATGAATGTCAGCAGGGCTGGGATGATGCAGAGACTGTGCCCAGCTGGGGCTGTGGTCTGCAGCACCTGCCAGTGGCCTGTCTGTGCAGCTTCCAAGTGGTCAGACTTCTTACCTAGTGTCTTAGGGGCTCCAAAAGTGAATGTCTTAGGGGCCAAAAATTGAAACTTCATGGCCCTTTCTAATGGCCCAGATTTAGAAGCTACACAGTGCTCCTTTTGTCATACTCCCGTGGTCAGCCCACTCAGATTTAAGGGAAGATAAACAGACTTACAACCTCCCACTAGACAGAATGTTAAAGAATTTGTGGGCATCTTTAAGTCTGTCATCATCATATCGTATTTTTCGGGATAAACAGTCTCCCTCGAATCTTTTCAAAATTCAGCTTCCTAAGAGCTCTTTGAGTAAATACTTCATGGTGCAGAGTTTTGCCCACTTCCCTTCCTCTGCCCTAAAATCTTGTTTCATCAGGCCAGGGACTTTGCATCATTTATCTCCCAAATCCTTATCAGCCTGGAACAGTGTCTGGCAAAGAGTTGATGCATAACACCTATTAGAGACTGCTTAGTGAGAATGCACACCATGTCTCTGTGTGAGTTAGGGGAGGATCTGTGTGGATATCTACGCTTCGTTGTCTGGTTTGGAATATATCCTGGAGTCTACGGCCATTACACCCTGAATGCACCTGATCTCGTCTGGAATATATCCTGGAGTTGTTTGCTGAGTCGTTAACTAATTCTGTTGTGTCCTTTGGGTGTGATATACAGAAACCCATTATGGAGGCTGTGGTGTGTTGTCTCAAAGTGCCTGTACGTGGGGAACTCTTTGCTTCAACCCAGACCTCTGCTGGTCCAATAGTCTATTAGTAACTTCTAAAGGCCTAGCACCATCCTCAGGGTTTAAAGAGCGACCAGTGCTGCCTCACACTCATCTTTTGGCCTCCTCCTGCTGCTGTAGCCAAGCCTTTGCTCTCCTGCCATATATTAGCACAGAGCTGAACAATGGCCTTGAGTAGCCTGAATCCCGCCCCATGTTATGTCTGGGAGAATGGAGTCTTGATATTTCAGAAGCTCCATGCTTTTATGGGAAGCACCTGCTTTGATGGGAAGTATGTGGGGAGCCAGCATATGAATGAGGATCATGTCCTTGTCGATCTCTTCTCCGCCTTTCCTTTCCCGTGGGGCCAGAGGACATAGGCTTCTCTTTTCCTTCCCCTTCCATGGCCGGAGCTGCTCCTGTGTCACATCCGCCTTTCTAAATCAAGCTTAGCTGCTAATTTAGGGGGTACTTTGTAGATGGAGTATGTGGGAGAAACTACTCTGTCAACAAGAAGGTACAGATTAGAAAAACATGTCAAATATACTGAAGTCCCAGTAAAATTATATTATACCAAAGCCCAAGTAAAATTATCTTAAAATTATCTTAAAAAAAAAAAAAAAAAAAAAGGCTGGTTCTAGACCTGCTTCCTTCCCCAAAAGCACATTTTCACAACTTCGGTACCACAAGGTAACTTGCAGACTTTATACCAGGAAGATGTGGAGCATCATCAGGACTCCGAAGTGCTTCCCTGTCCTTGCTGCTGACTTTAAAGAGTGAATTCCTGATCTTCTGTTTTCTCTTCAGTCAAATGAGGCTATGTTATCAGTCTTCGGACTTGGCAGCCATAACAAGTTTAACATGATCGTTAAATGAACACTTGGATGATTGGCATGGAGACCAGTTTCCATCCCATTCTTCTGAAAATTTCCTAACAACTGAGTGCTTCCAGGTGATCTGGGGAGCTTTAACCCCACTGAGCCACCCAGGTGCCCCGATCTGGGGAGCTTTAAAAAAGTCAAATGCCAGCCTGCTGTCTTCTAAGTAAATCAGAACCTCAGAGGGATGGGACCCCCACCCCCACCCCGGGTGTGTGTTAAAAAGTTAATTCGTCTTGAAAATGTCTGCAAAAACAATTAAAAGATGAAACATAGAGTATCATAACATTCCAAAAGTCTTTTTTATGAGATTGTCTAAGCCTTCTGTTTAAGTTGGACTTGACCAAGTTAGAAATCACTTATTGATTGTTGCTCTTGTGGCCTCCAAAGTAGCATTAACCTTGTCAGGCCGGGTTTCATTTATTCCAAACCCTTTGCAGACTGAGAGGGCAGATGCAAAGCACCTCCTTATTTACACAAACAACCATACCAGACTTTCCTGTTAACTGGATCTGTGATGGGTGCACTCTCAGCCTGGAAGTGCTCTGTGCTCTTGTCACTGAGCGTGGCGTTTGCTGTGCT
The DNA here is from genome assembly GCF_010015895.1 of Lontra canadensis. NCBI lineage: Eukaryota > Metazoa > Chordata > Mammalia > Carnivora > Mustelidae > Lontra > Lontra canadensis. The sequence goes on from NW_022631001.1 coordinate 20,798,100, forward strand.
CTTGTGCTCTTGTCGCTGTGTGTGGCGTTCATGAAAACAGTGCCATGAAGGTGGCCAGGTCCTGAACTAAGGAATGTGTGTGGTGGAGGATACACCAGGATCTCTATTACCCTGAAGAGAACAGTAGTATCAGGACACCTGGGCGGCTCAGTTGTTAAGCGTCTGCCTTGGGCTCAGGTCCTAATCCCAGGGTCCTGGGATTGAGTCCCACATCTGGGCTCCCTACTCAGTGGGGAGCCTCCTTCTCCCTCTTCCTGTGCCTGCTGTTCCCCCTGCTTGTGCTCTCTCTCTGACAAATTAATAAATAAAATTAAAAAAAAAAAAAGAACAGTAGTATCCTATCCTTGTATAAAGGGAATGTGTAACAAGTGCCTAAAATGCCCACTGCATGCAAGGACCTCTGCCAGGCACTGTGAAGAACTAGAGTGTCCTAACAAGGAGTCCTACTGAGCTGACCTTGATAACCACTGGGGATTTGTATAGGAGGGACAGTCAGAGGGGCTGCAACTTTGTAGTGTCTCCTTTTCTTTTCAATAACAGCTTTATTGAGATATAATTCAGATACCATAAAATTCACCATTATAAAGTGTATAAATTCTTTGTTTTCAGTATATCCAAAAAGTTGTAATACCATCACTACTATTTAATTCCAGAACATTCTCATCCCAAAAGGAAACTCTTTACCTTTAAGCAGACACTCTCCATTCCCTCCTCCCCAGAGCCCATGACAATTCCTCTTCTGTTTTCTGTCTGTACAGATTTGCCTATTCTGGATACTCCATATAAATGGAATCATAGAATATGTGGTCTTTTGTGATTGGCTTCTTTTACTTAGCATAATGGTTTCTAAGTTCATCCATGATGTAATGTCTGTATACTTCATTGCTCTTTACATCTGAATGATATTCCACTGTGTACATAGATCCCATTTTATTTAACGAGTTAAATGTGGTTGCTAAATGGAAACCAGTTTCCCATCCCATTCTTCCTAAAGGACCCAGTGGGATTGCTAGGTCATATGGTAAATCTATGTTTAACTTTTCAAGAAGCTGCCAAACTATTCGTCTCCGTTTTTTAAAATAATAATATATTCATGTGCTATTTTTGTACTTACAAATCAATTTTAAATTACTTTTAAAATAGAACAGTTAAGTATTACTGGGGATGCTGAGAGTATAGACCCAGTTCTGATTGTATTCTCTGGAACTTGCCAAGTTCTGTTGCCTTTATAAAAAATTAAAGTCCAAGAAGCCCAACAGTAGAAGATCTACTTCCCTTCTATGAGAGTCTCTAAAAGAAAAGAGGGGGAAGAAAATGGGCTGTTCTTGATGTCAATCTCAGATATTTCCCCCACAGTAAAATGTTATCTTCCCTGCTCTCATCTCAGAGCATGTTGATTGAAACTCTGTCCAGGCAGGTAGCTCATTCTGCCCAGGAGCTAGTAGCTCTAATCCTGCTAGATTATGAGGACTTTGAAAGCAAAGACTGTCATGTGTTCGTATATGTAGTACCTGTAAAGCATATGCTCAATATATACCCGTTGAAATGAATCTGAATTGTATTAACATCCTTAGAATTTTCAACTTGATATTAAGAGAAAACTCCTTTCTCATGAAGATATCCATAGTTCACCTCTCTGTTAAGTGGAGATTCTCATTCTTCTGCTTCTACCCAAAGAGCTATGGTTTAAGGCAAAGTAAGAGTTCACTGTTTTTTTCTTTCTTTAAGAAAAGAAGTATAAGCAAGACTGGTGGTGGAAATAAGATCATTACATATTATGAAGCTCTGTTCTCTCAGGACATCGGTAGCTCTGAAGGCAAAGGGTTGGTAAAGAGCATTTGGATGAAGAGAAGAGAAATTATTTTCTAAGAATATATTGTGAGACAAACACATGTGTGTGT